>NC_037686.1:45546152-45616250 GCF_003255815.1 Theropithecus gelada | reverse complement strand
AACAAAAAAAAAAAAAAAAAAAAAAAAAAAAAAAAAAAAAAGGAAAAACATCCAGGGATTCCAGGCATAGACAGAGGCAAGGACACACCTACTTTCCAATGGCAGGCAAGGACAATAACTAGGATGTTGCCCTCTGCTTTGTCATTGTACTACCCAGATTATGAGCAAGATTTCTGAGTTCTTGGAAATTATCGAGATTAGGAGATGATTTGCAAAATGGGCACAAGCACATGTAACATCAGAGCTACATGAGAAATCAGAAGCATTTTCTCTGCCTTCAGGGAGCTTTCAATAAATACTCTGCAAGAGCCAAGACAAGAAGCCTGACATGAACAAAATTTCATCAGGTGAGCTCTGGGTCTACCACCTACTCATACTTCCTCAAGGCACAGGTTCCCAAGGGCTAAAGACAGTCAGAAAAATAGGAGGGCTTTTTTGTTTAAGTGGTTTGTATTTATTTGTAAGCTAGTACTAGGACACAGAAACCTTGAGATTACAAAGATGGATGATAAATCCACTGAAGGAAGCATATGCAAACATGAGCCTTTGAATGAGGTCCCTGAATCTCCTTGCCACATTTCACAGCCTAATCATTACACAAGATCTGTTAGCCTTCAAATCCTTCCCTCTGTTCCTGTCCACTCATCACCCCTAACAATACACATTACTTGGCCCACATCACACAGAGAGTGTATATAATGCAAGAGGAATTCTTATGCTGAACCACAAGCCACAGTGGTGGTTGTCAGCAAGTCACATGGCTCTCATAGAAGTTGAAATACAGAAGTATCCAGCTATAGAATTATAAAGCATGGGTGGACGCCTACCTCTGGGATGTCTTATCACCTGAATTTAGTGATCCGATATTTCTTGGTGCTGGTAGTTGCATTTTTACAACAGTGCCTTACATGGCTCCAAAAGCAATTTCCTAAAATGCCCTAAGAGGTATTGGTAAATGAATAAAAATAATTCCAGTTTGGTGCCGGACTAAAATAAATGGTTTTAGTACTTGGTATCAAGTGGATAATCTCTTCCTAAATTCTCATTGTTCAAGGCTAAAATGGAAATTATGCCATTTCCCGAAGCATACTGAGCTAAACTAGGCAGAAAGCCAGATGTGAACTGCACAGAGCGGGGAACCAGCTTGGGAGTTAAGATTTGCCGCAATTACTTCCCCATGCCTAACCCCCTTAACCAAATGTATTTCCTCCTGCTTCCTACACACACCTACAGACTTCTTCACTGAGCTTGGCCCCCATCATGTTGGTCCCACTACCATTCCTTTGTACAGGCGGTTCCCCACCTGAATACCCTCTAGGGACTTCAGGGTCAATTTAGGTGCAGTGGAGAGAATTTGGGCTCTGGAATCAGAGCTCTTCCACTTTCAGATAGCCGTATCACCTCAAGCAAGTTAACCTAAACATTCCAAGCCTCAGTTCATCATCTGCTCATTTGGAATAATAACATTACATTGAAAGTTGCTGTGAGAATGAGCGGCTACGTCACACATAAGAAGTGCCTGTTGTGGCTGCTCAGCAATGTCAGTTCTCATCCTCCTACCAGCTCCCTTCGCCAAGTTCATCGCAAGTCTCACAACTTGCCAACTCTAAGCACACAGACTCTAGGTCCCTTTTCTTTAAAATCTTACAAGCTACACTATGTCATTTAGCTCTTCAGCATAAGCTTATACATCTTGCATATATTTTCATAAACAAATTTTTGCATCCTTGAAGGCAAGACCATGTCTTGGGCTTCTCCTGATTCCCTGCAAAACCTCACCCAGGACTAAAGACTCCATCAGAATCCTAATGCTCCTTATATTCCCTGTGGGATCACAGCTTCATTACCTGCACATACACAAAAGCAGCAAAGCTTCTGCATGACCAGGTGTTTCCAGGGCCAATCCACAACTATTGAGTGACTTTAGCTTGTTGCTTTCAAGCCTGCTGATGGAGGTCTACACTCTCACCCCGCGATCTGTTTCCAAAAGCATCCCAAGTCCCCAAAAGGGCAGGCTGCCGGAATTAGGGACAGCATTCATTGGAAGCATAGCTCCCTCAACTCAGAAGGGGAACATCGAGCTGTGTACACACAGGGACAAGTCCTGGGATCTGCAGGTCAGGTAGGCAAAGCGTGCCTTCTTCCACACAGCAAGGATGATTTCTCCCCAGTGTCCACAGCCCCCTCTGTCCACAGGGCTGCTTGGCCATTGCTGCCTGTTTGCTGCAAAGCGATTGGCCTGAGAGAAAGAGCTTTGCTCACCAGACTCTGAAGCCAGAGGGATTTCAAAGGCCCTCAAGGTCAGAAGACGCTGCCCTTTGGAGAACCCTGCAGATGGGCAGTGACCTTGAGGTAGCTGAGGGAGACCAAGGACACGGTGCCACAAGCTGGGGTCAGGAAAGCCTAAGCTCCCAAAGAAAAGATTAGCCCAGGGCCCCCTCCCTGATACCCTGCACCTCACCCCAAGTCAAAGGGCCCAACACGACCCCTGTGGCTTCTATTTGCCTTCATCAAGGCTATGCCCAATGCTGCCTTAACCTCCTTTTTCCAGCATGAAGCTGCGTCTGTTCTCTTCTCCCATCAAAGTCACTGGCTTATCTCAGACCCCACTGCTTCCCCACCCCCACGATGTTAGCACCATCCCTCACACCCTTCTCTTTGTTCCCTCACCCCCACCGTTGCCTGGTCCAGCATCCAGCGCATAGTGGGAGCTCAGGAAACACTGGTTTCATGAATCAGTGTTGAGTGCATGATTCGTTTTCTAAGAAGTTCAACCAAAAATTATTTATTCTACCTTAATCCTTAAACAATTAAGCAATTTTATCCTTTGAAGTGTCTTGTGAACAACAAGTCGGTGAAATTATTCTTAGAGTGCTATAAATTTTCCTGTATTCAGAAAAATCAAGGATTGCTTTCATACAAAAATCACTGGGTATTGTATTAGCAAAAGACTGGAAACAACTGAAATATCAACGTAGGTGGGCTGGTGAAATAAGTCAAGGTATAATTGCCGGACAGTCAGATATCTCCAAGACGTTAAGTGCAAAGTGAGATTCAATGCGTGAGATACGCTCCCATTTCAGTAAAGAAATTTAAAACAAAAAAAAAAAAAAGAAAGAAAATGCAGAAAGCATCTTGTACTTAAAGTTATCTAAACAAAATTTTTTTTAAAAAAAGAAATTTTTAAAAAATACCGTGCCCATGGATGCACACATACATACATATGTTTTGTATTGCATACAATGTATTTAAACTGAAGAAACCATTAATAGTGGTTGCCTCAGGGTAAGGAAACTAACAGCAGTGAGAAAAAGATGTTTCACTTTAAAACCCCTTTTGTACCTTTTGAATTTTAAACCATGGAAGTGTTGACCTATTCGGAAAAATTAAATTAAAAATTCAAAGCAAACAATGTGTGGAAAAGTAATAAAAAATCTGCTTTAGGAAAACATAAAAGAGAAATCCTCATTTAAAAACAGTTCAAGGCAGCCTGTTGCGTCATCTGTTAACTGCAGGAGAAAAACTGAGGAGGCACCGTGGCTGCAGGAGGACTGGCCGGTGGGGTGGCGGGGAGGCGGGTGGCAGCAGGTTCTGGCCCTCGGCTCCTCAGCTGCCTTCTGGAAGGACCTGAGAGCAGGGCAGCCTCCCTGGGCCTCATCTGAAGCAGCTCTTAGAGCAGGCAAGCCTGTTTCCTGTCTGGGAGTTGGGGTCGTCAGGTAGACACAAGCCAGTTACTTAGTGACAATCTCATTTTAAAAAGAGGAGACCCTCCATAAAAGGAGAGAAAGCTTTCTTCCCTCCAGAAGTTGCTGGTGCGGAGATTAAAACCCCAAATCCCCATTCACCGGAGTGCAATGACACCAGTGCTGCTGACTTCAGCAGCTTAAAATACATTTGGGGACACACCCTTTCCCCCAAACACACCTGCTGCTTTTTCCTCCCTCTTCCCACATCCTCTCTTGACAGGCCAAGTGCCCATTTATGACAGAGCTGAAAAATGTCCTTTTTTGTTCTAATATTTCCTGTGGGGCCCCTCCCCTCTTTTATGGCTGCCATTCAAAGCCATCTGGGATGACCCACCAACCAGAGGAAGCTTCAGAAATGAAACAATCAAAACATGTCACCTTTCAATAGTAACAATTAATGTCCCTGCCCCATCTCCAAAAGGCACTGTTTTAAAAAGGCAACTCATGGTGACGGCTGAACACTGTGGATTCTCAGGGAGACCTACCGTAGAAATGGTCCAGACAGAACTTCATAAGGACATCCTTTCAAACACAGGGCCAGCAGTCCTCTCTGTTTCCCACACTCTCTTTCCAAGTTCTACCGCCACCCTCCTCAAACTTGGGAAGGGACTAAAATTGCTTTCTGTGTCTTTCTTTCAGGAATTAAAGAACACCAGAGCTGAAATGGCTCTCAAAGATAGCCTCATGCTACAAATGGGGAAACTGAGGCCCATAAAAGAGTGTGTCCCCGTCTAGAGGCCCCACTGCTCCCCTTTCCAATGCAGAGTACCCCTGTAGCCACAGCCTCCCCTAGGGTGGCCCCCACAACCTGTGTCCTGGGCTCACTGCATTGTCTGGTAGGCAGCCACTAGCCCTGTGGGGCTACTAAGCACTTGAAGTATGACTAGCTTAGATACTGAAATGATAATATCTTGGATATATTGGGTTAAATAAAATACATGATTAAAGTTAATTTTACCTACTTCTTTCTACTTTTTAAAAAGGTGGCTACTAGGAAACTTAAAGTTACATAGATAACTCTTGCTATATTTCTATTAGGCTGTGCTGCTCCAGGTCATATGCTACTTACTCAGCCAGCTCCCAGTCAGCAGAACTGACCTGGCCCGTGCTCCATCTTTGCATGGCCAGACATTATCCACTACAAAGACCAATCCATGCCCAGGTGCTAATTGAGTAAGGAGTGTGCCCCCAGCAGTGACATCTGGATTCAGCTCCTGAAGCCACAGCATAATTTTAATAAGCGCATCTCTCCTTCCGTTCGAGGTAGGGAAGGAGGGAGGGATCCTAGCACCCCTCAAGTAGTGCTAATTCTACCTACATGTGAGCTCATGACACCCAAGAGTCCGAATTCCTGTAGGCTGGGATTTTATTCCCTGAGATAGGGTAGTCGCTTGGGGAGAGAAGCAAGACAACAAAGCCTTAACTGTTTTTCATTTTTTGGCATCGATCCTGTCTTTTCTCATCTCTCCCTTCATGTTAGGAATAGAAATTTACAAAACATAAGTAACAGTGGCTCCCCTCACTCTTCGTTGAGAGCTATTTTAAGTGCTCTGTATGTATTATCTTATCTCATTCTCCCAGCCACCCTATCAAATTGGTATTATCACCAGTGCATAGGTGAGGAAATCGATGCTCAGAGGCTTATGTGATGTGCCCAAAGTGATGCAGGAAAGCCACCAAGCTATGGGACTTAGGTCTCATCAATCCCAAAACCTATGCTCCTCATCATTCCTTAACTTCTAGAGCCTCAGTTTCCCATCTGCAGTATGGGGATGGTACCTTCCTGGAGGCAGGTCAGGGCCTCAGAACCCCCAAGGACCCATCCTCCCCTGGGACTAGGTTCTGGGCCCTGAGGAGGTTCCAGTTTGAAGAGTCCCCATCTCTTGCCATTCCCTGGCTTAGGGTGCACCACCTGGTCCCAGTCTTGACTCTGTGAGGCTCCACCCATGCCACCCTCCCACTTGGGTCCCTCCTGTTTCTGTCTCCAAGGAGTTAAGTGCTCCTACCCCCCAAATCAAGATTTCATCTAAGCCTCACCTCCTCCAAAAACCCATCAAAATTCTTAAGTCAGAGAACCCTTTCACAGTTGACCATCCCATCGTGCCAATTCATGCTCTTGTTCTCAGGATACAATGATGCTTCCACCCTTCAAGCCCCCAAGGCCCCAGAACACACACTTCAAAAGAAGTCTTGACCTCTGTGAACTTAACAAGGGTCTCATCTCTCACAGGAAGAATTCTATATTTTATTCATTGAGCAAAATAGTTCCTGAGTCCTACTATGTGCCAGACACTCCTCTAGGCCCTGGGAACAGAGCAATGCAGGAAACAAAGTCCTAGGGCTCCTGCAGGAGTGAAGACATCCCCCAAACACTGATGCCCTAAACACACGAATCCAATGATGCAGGTTCATATTTCTTGAGTTCCTCCTGCTCTCTTATTTTTAGGTAAAAAAAAAAAAAAAAAAAAGATTAGTTAATGGGGATTGATTCTCTTCTTGTCATGGTTAAATAAGGTATGGTACATTACTTTAAGGAATACTACACATCCATTACAAGTGCGTTTCTAAGGAACACAATGACTTAGTAATGTGATCAAATGCTCAGTAAGGGGATAACTTGCAACATCATATACCCACACTCCTTAACACACTGATGGAGACAGGTGAGCATGAGAGGCATGTTTCTAAGCACATCCACAATGTGTTGGAAAGGGGGAAGGACAACTGTTTTCCTTATGCAAAGTACAGAAGCAAAGCCTGCTAAAATCTTTAGTGAAGAGACTTGACATTTTCTTCTAAGTATCAGTGTGAGTATCAATGTGAGTATCAGGCTCTCAAGAGAAAGGAAGTTTTCTGTTTGGTAAAAGATGGCATGGATTTTAACAGTTTTGGAAAACAGTGTTTTTCCCAATTATGCTTTATGTGTGTGCTTATGTGTATATGTGTGTGTGTTGGTGGTTCCAGAAAAAAAAAAGACTGGAAGGAAATACACCAAAATGTGAGTGTTGTAGAAGGTTTTTGTTTTGATTTTATTCTTTTCCATATTTTTCAAATTTTCTATTATGAGTCTTCCTGCTTTCATAATCAGAAAATAAGCAGTAAACTGAAGGCTAATAGTTTTTTAATTTCCTCATGAATCTGTTTTTACAGGCACAAGTTCAGTGGGGTTTGGAAATCAGTAGGGTGTGAACCACCAATGAATTCCCTGCTCCTGCAGGACTGAGTGTGCCCCTGGCCCCGAAGAGAAACCCTCCCTGCATCCACGCTGGCAGACAGCTGTCCACAGCTGTTCTGAGGAGGCTGCCAATGATGAAGCGGGTGGAAAAACACAACATTCCTGACTCTCCAAGGATGGCATTATGCTTGGAGCTCTTGCCCACCAAAGAAGTAAATAAACAGAGAGGTGGTAGCCAGTCAAGCTAGAGGAACTCCAGTCCCGGAGGTGAGTCAGCTGCCAGAGCTTCCAGACTCCCAATAGAACATCTGAAAGAAGACTCCATCTAACTAAGCCAACCACCCTTGTCAAATCAGGGCTAACATCTCTCGACAATGGCCCTCCTGGGCTATACCTCTTGAATGTTACCTTCCCTCCCTGCCTACATGAGAGTATATACGAACAAACTTCATTTCTGCCTCTAGGCTGAAGAGATCCAGAAGGCAGGGCCTTGGGCTGACTCAACATCATATACCCCAACAGCACTAACTGACATATTCATTTACCAACTATGTACTCAGACACTGCTGTGTGCTAGGCACTGTTCTGCTGTCTGAGAACATAGCTGGTAAATGAATATGCCTAGTTATAGCCCAGGAGGAGACAACAGATTGCAAAACAGACAAGGTCCCTGTCCTCAGGGAACTTACACTCTGGTGGGGGAAGACAGACAAGAAACAAAAGGAGAATCAAGATTACATCCAATAAAAGACTGCACATTGGGTACAGTGTACACTGCTCAGGTGATGGGTGCACCAAAATCTCAGTAGGCACCACTAAAGAACTTATTCATGAACCAAATACCTGTTCCCCAAAAACCTATGAAATAAAAAAATTAAAATAGAAAGGGCCCTTGAAGCATCCAAAAGAAAGATAATAAACAGGACTATTTGGTATGTTAAATTATATGGGAAGCACTGTCAAATAAAAAATAATGTTAAGCCTTTAAAAAAGAAAAAAAAAAAAAAAAGATTGGCAAGGCGCAGTGGCTGATGCCTGTAATCCCAGCACTTTGGGAGGCCGAGGTGGGCAGATCACCTGAGGTCAGGAGTTTGAGACCAGACTGACCAACACGGTAAAACCCCATCTCTACTAAAAGTACAAAAATTAACCAGCCATGGCGGGGGCCACCTGTAATTCCAGCTACTCAGGAAGCTGAGGCAGGAGAACTGCTTGAACCCAGGAGGCAGTGGTTGCAGTGAGCCGAGATCGCGCTGCTGCACATCAGCCTGGGTGACAAGAGCGAGAGACTCTGTCTCAAAAAAAAAAAAAAAGAATATAGTCCAGGTGATGTGTCAGTGAGAAGCCAGTTATGGGAAGATCTGAAGGAAGAACATTCCAGACAAAGAGAACAGGCAAGCCAGAAACACATGAGCTCAATGTGTTTAAGAAACAAAAAGGAGGCGGAAGGGTGGGCACAGGGAGTGAAGGGGAAGTCAGAGACACAGGCAGGGATCAGATCCCATATGCCCACAGTTGGTTACACAAGGGAGTGGCCTGGTCTGCCTTACTGAAGGAAACTCACTTTGCCCGCTCTGTGACAATGGATTGTGCCATGACAGCCTACAGAGAAGGACTTCATCACTACCTGTTGAATTGATGAACGGATGCTCCCAATATCCATTGGGGTTAGAGGTATGGAGGGGCCAATCAGCTTGGACCCAGGGTTCTCACAATGCCTATGGGAACCCCATCTATTCTTATCTATTTCTATGACTTTGCCTTCCCAACACCCCCCTTCACAGTGCCACGGAGTAAAGCAAATAAGATGTAAATTCAACTGCTGTCCACCCATCCACCCATGCCCAGCCCACAGCATTCATTCAGCAAACGTTTTCCATGTCCAGCCCTTGCTGATGCTGAGGACATGAAGATGAGCAACATGCCAGCCCTGCCCTCAAAAGCTCCGGCATGTGAGGCCTGTGAAAAGCTGGCCAGGTGCCACGCACAGCCACAGCTGTCCAGCCCCAACCTCTCTATCCACAGCATCCTACTGAAGTCTCCCCCTGGTAAAACCTGCTGTGAGCCCCTGAGACAGTTCTGATGGGCGAATCAATTCACACCAAAGGGTTAAACAGAAAGACAAGCTCAGTGCCTTGCCAGCTTCCTCCACCCTACCCCACCCCCATTCCTCCCTCCACCAACCCAGGGAAAAAATCTGTTCGGCCTCAGGAATGAAGTTGTAACTGATGGCATGGCAGGTACTATTTATTCCAGACAAAGGAGGGAGGACTTTGGTGTTGGTTTGAGGAGTGGGTGGGTGAGGGGCCATCGGGGACCTCTTTGGGGCAGAGTCAGGGGAGGAAGCAAAGAGCTCTGAATGCATGCCTGAAACCTCCTTGACCAGCCCCACACAGAAATGACTCAGCTTGGAGTCAGAGGGAACCACATCTAATTTGCCACTTTCAAAATCTCCTGCATAAGAATCATTGTTGTCATTATTTAGAAAAGCCAACTATCCTCACATTAATGAGTTGTTGACAGCTGTTCTGTGAGATTTCTGGGGTGTACCTCACTTTGTGCAAATGGGAGAGTCGCATCTGACAGAAAGTACACACAGTGGCTCTAGAAAATCCTTGTAACCCATCGTTTCTTAGCCTTTTGGATAAGATCAAGTGTGGAAAATCCCTGTGTCCTAAATTCCCCCAAGGCAGCTGGCACTCCAAGAAGCCATGCAGGATGCTGCACACAGGCCGGGGTTCACTCCAGTACCCTCCGTGTGGTTAGTTGACAGGTTTTCTTCCAGTGGGACACAGCCATCCCTGGGAGAAGTCAGTGCTGTGGATGGTTCCAGACCCTTGAATCTCTTCTTCCCAGGAGGGGAGGAGGGGTTATAAATAGCCTGGACTCCTTCAGCCCTACACAGGCACAGATCCCACACCCCCGCCCCAGCCTCAGCCAGCTGGTCCTTCCGCGCCCAAGTTCCCACAGCCTGCTATGAGAGGGAGGACAACTGCCCACCCTCGGCGGGGGGGGCAGGGAACAAAAATGCCCTGGTGACAGCCCCCAGTGAACTGTAACTACAACCCCACCACTCCTTCATACCCCCTTCACACCAACCCTGCTGGAGAGGGGTGAGGGGCTGGTAATATTACTAGGGGGTCTCTTATACCTGGTCAGCCCAGGAAGCCCAAGCTGCGTGCTGAGAATGTTAATTCAGTGGGAAAAGTTATAGGAATAATACTTTCCCTGTCTCTCTGCCTCAGTTTCTCCCTCTGTAATTTGAACAAATAGCTGAACTATCTATCTCGTGGGAATGCTGATGAGATTAGCATGCAATAAAAGTGAAAGGCATCGTAACACCGTATTATCATCAGCATATCAGATCTTGATTTCTTCTGTAGGACCGCTAAACACAGGAGATGTGGAGTAGGGGACACTGATTTTTATCTGTTCATGAGAGCAGAAGAATTATACCCAGCAACTCTGCACTAGCCTTGAATTCTTGATACTCTGTGTCCTTGAAAGCAATCAAACTTACAAAATATTCTCTCTTGCAAGTCACTTCTGACTAATACAGATTGACACATATTGCGTCCAGCTTATTTTAATAAAATTCTACTGGAGTGTATATGACATTATAGACTGAAATCTAGCATCGCCCTAGAGTATCATGGTTTGGGAGGAAAACGTTCACATAACAATCACTCTGTTTATCATGCAATTCCTTCCTACTCATATACACTGGTACAAAATAAGTGGCTAAAATCGAAGTGGCCAACTCGTAGTTCTTTTTAATTTAGACACTTTGTTTGCTCAATAAAATACAGAGTAAAAAACATTTACTGAAAACCCACTCATTGATGTTTAATGATTGTGTCAAATACTCACAACAACATTTATTCCAACACCCCCAGATAATTGCTCATCTTTCTCATTTGGTATCCACAACAGCACAGCATTTGTGTCCAAGTGTAATTGATCCAAAATTGGGCTCCCTTTCAAAAATATCTGTAAAATCTAATTACTAGGAAAACAGCGTTCTGGCATCCTATGGAAAGTGGGTGCTTCAGTGAAAAAAAGCTGCAAATTCTTCTTGGCTAATCAAGCTGCATTATGTTACAAAAGGAGCTTGAGGAATTTGGGATAATGAGGGAGCAGGAAAAGTTGGGATAGTGTCAGACTGGACTTTGCAGTGACAGTCCTGCTTTTTTTAAGCCAAGGACAGGGGACAGGAAATATACCACATTTGCTGTCAAGCATGGATTTAGAAACTACCAGATAAAGAGGCCATGATAGGCTTGGGGTGTGGGGGTGGCATTTCTGATCTCAAGCCCTACCAGGCCTTGCCCAGGGAAGTCTCTCCACCCTTGCCTGGAAGGCTGATGTCATTTCTAGTCTCACTGGGCCTCTAGCCACTGTAGCAGGTCACTTTCCTTCCTTGGGCCTGAGTTTGCTCATCTGTAAAATGAGTGCTCCTAATATCTCTAGGGTCTCTTTCAACTTCAAAATCCTGTGACCTTCTATAAAGCAAAGAGCATGCTTTTTGCTCATGTACTTGTGGGGGCAGGGGGCAGGGGGCAGGGAGCGGGAGACCCCAGACCAAGGAGAATGAAGGACTGAGAGTTTCCACCTATCACGCAGTTTTGTACCTAGTCAACACCCGGGTATCGGCTCCGCTCTGGGAATAATGATTTCTTTCAGCCCAGGACGACCTACCGAGGTGTTTCTACCTCGCTGCCCTGGATTCCTCAACCCCGCCTACGAGGAACAGGGCCAAGCCACCGGACTTCTCGGAGCCTCCCTCCCAGGACTGGGCACAGTATATCTTCCTCCTTTACGGGGTCTTCCCTTACCACTCCCACTCCTCTTTCTGTCCTAGAAGCACCAGAAACTCCAGCTCTAGCCTTGCGCATGGTCCGGCGAGGCTTCCCATACAGGCAGCGCACCCCACCCACCCCCAGCTCCCCTCGGCCTTGCGCCCGTCCTGCAGAAGGTTGGGTACCAGACTCCACAGTTTTGCAGATTGCAAAGATAACGGGAGCTGCCGCTTCGCTTTTCTTTGGCTCCTCCTGGCCTTCATCCTAGTAAAACCAGACAAGCAACCGGAAAAACAAAGCAGCACAGTGGCCAGAGACAATTCGCTTTCAACAGAACAAGAGACGTGCACACCTTGAGCGAAGACGCACGCAGTTCCTGTGCGTGTCGCTGGGAACAGACCTCGCACTACCCCGCGCGGCGACAGGTACCGGGTCGGGCTCAGCATCACTTGTCCGAGGCTTGGAGGAACTGTGTGCGTGCGCCCATTTCCCCCAGCTTCCCGATTTGACAGCAGCAAGGATCTTTGAGTCCCACATGAGCGAGACTTCGGACAAGGACCGTACTCGGTGCTCAGATCTCATCGCGAGGTGCGGGATCCCAGCTTTTCCAGCTCATTTTCCAATTTTCAAGAAAAGACAGCGCAAAGTGCGACTGCCAAAGTCCCAGGAAAACGTCACTCACCAAAACGCTCCCGCGCCTTCCAGGCAGAAGTGCGGTAAAACTTTTGGCACAAACCACCTGTAGCTGCCGACGGGCCCGCCCCGCTCGGGCCCGGAGGCGTCGCCGAGTCCTGGGCCGCACGCGCCCGCATAAGTTCCTTTCCAGCCCCGCGCGCCACTTCGCTCCGGGCCGCGGTGCCAGCCAGGAGGCGCGGCGCCCGCTCGCTGGCTCGCTCTCGGCTGGCTCTCCCCTCCCTCCTTCCCTCCCTCCCTTCTCCCGCCTCCTCCGTTGCATGGCTGCCGCACGGAGCCCCTGAATAGCCACCGCAGCCCCCCGCCTCCTGCCCACCGCGCAGAGGGCGCCCCTGCCCCCGCCTGCGCCCCGGGGCGCGCGGACCGCCGGCCTCCTAGCAACGACCCCAGCGATAGCTTTCCGGCGTGGCCCAGGCAGAGCCACCCTCCCGGCGCCCCACGACCTCCCGACCCGCCTCGGCTGCCGGGGTGCTGGGGAGACCGCGAACCCGGCAGCCGGCGCCCGAGCGCGGCGCGCGAAGCCGCTCACCTCCGCGCGCCGCCGGCCCCGCGCGCCTCCCGCACTTGGCGCCGGGCCGCGGTCCTGGCGTCCTTCTCCGCCGGGGTCCGCTGGTCCCCGGGCGCCCGAGCCTCGCCGGCCGCGCCGCTGTCAGAGTCTCGTGGCGGGGCTGCGCCGGCGGGTATGGAGCGGAGCGGCAGCAGCGGGCGCGCGGGCAGCTCCTCCCTCCCCGCGCCGCGCCTCCGCCCTCCCCGCGCCCCGCCTCCCGCGCCGCGGCTGTCAGCCCCGCGCCCCGCGCCCCGCGCCAGCGCCGCCGGCTCGGGGGGCGCACAGGGCTAAAGGGCCCGGATGTCTGCGGTCTCCTGTCGCTCGCGTCCGCCCCCTCCCCGCCCCGCCGCACATGCACTTGCTGCGCCACAGCCCCCGCCCGGCTCCGCTAATTTCTATTTTGACAGTAACTGTGGCGAGTGGGCGGCGCGGCGGGGGGCGCCAGGGACCGGCGGAGGAGGCGGGCGGGAGTCAGGACCCGGCGCGGAGGCGGAGTGAGGGGGCCGGACACCGCCACCAGCCGCTCGGGGCTCCGCGTCTTTTCTCTTTCTTTCCTTTTTTCTCTCTCCCTCCTCCAGGATTTAAAGGGACAGCCCCGGCCGAGGCGAGGGGGCCAGGCGGCCGCCGTTTCTCCGGTCTCCAGACGCCCTCTGCGGCCCGGCCGGACCCGCCCGCACCCCCAGCGCAGGGTCGGGACCGCGGGGTATTTTTAGGTCCACACCCGACCCGGGGCAGCGGTGCGGCAGAGATGGGCTCTGCCGCCCCGGCGCACGGCTATTTTTACAGAGTCCGATGGGGGAGGAAATAAAACAACTCGGCAACTGCTTTTCTACCCGAAAGTCGGGAGCAGGGAGTGGGGGCGAGAAGTTAGTTTCCCAAATGCTCTCGGCACTACAGCGAGCTCAGCAAGACGCCTCGCCGGCACCAGAAAACTTAAGCTTGCCGCGCTCCGGGGCGCCGAATCTCAGCGGGCAATCCCACCTGGCGGCGCTGCAGCCCGAAGTCCCCACCCCTCTGGGCCTTGGGCTTCGCACTCCGCACCTGGCTCGCCGGGGAGCAACCGCTGACTGCCAGTCACTCCCCGGGACGGCCCGGAAGGCGGCCTGCCGAAGCGTCCAATCACCGCGCAACACTGCCAAGGGGCGGGCCCGGGGAGGGCTTGTCCCCGCCCCGTCCTGCCGAGCCCCGCCCCCTCGAAGTCCGTCCTGGCTGGAGAATGTCGCTGGTACCCCGAGCGCTCAGCGGTGCTGGAAGCCACGAAGGGCCTGTGCGAGGGTAGAAGGAGGGGTCTCGGCCCTGGAGAGGGCATGAGAGTTCTCGGGCGAGGCGACACTTGGGCAGATGTTCCCTCCAGCTACGGACCGGGGCAAACTCGAGCTGGCTTTGCCTCCTACCTTTTTGCAGTCCACCCCTCTGCGCTCCAGACAGACATAGGAACCCTCGCCCTCCCTGGTACTACATCGGAGGCTGCACCCTCGCACGTCAGCGGGTCGTCTCCCGGGCTCCTCCCTCAGAAGGGGGAAAGTTTGCCGTCCTTAAACTCCTACCCGGCTGCGCTTATCTGAGCCGCACCTGGCGCCCAGGAGCGGCGAGATGGAGAATCCCGGCCGCCTAGTCCCCATTCTGGCTACTGATTAATAAAAAAGGCAATGGGGCTGCTGCTGTGGGGTAATGTCCTTTAATGCTGAAGACACTGGATGACATTTTTTACAGAATTCACAAAAATAAATTTGTGAACCCTTGGTGCCTCTTCCTAATATCACTCATTGGGATTTTTTAAAACCATTTCATTCATTCGTGTAATAAACGCACATTGCAAGATAGTACGTTGGGAGTATTGAAAACAAGGGAAAACGGGCTCTGGAATAGGACGCAACAGTGGAAAACTAGATATGAATAGAGGGATCTGAAACGTAGGGTTTGGGTACAATTATGTCACGTTTAATTTGCCAAAGAGATCTGATTTTTCCTACTAAGTAAATGTCACTAAATGAACAGTTTGGACAGCCATCTTATCCAAACTATTCAAATGCATATGTAAGTCTAGGATAGTCTATCGCGGAAACTAAGGTATGTTCAGGCTCGGGATGTTAGATTTCTAAGTTGCTAAAGCTTCCAGAATGGCAAAATAATATATCTCGCTTTCAGCAGCTCTGGCAGCCACTGCCCTCCCAAATTAGGTTTGTCTGTTTTTTCTGTTAAATTAAGTTGTCTGTCTTGCTTCCTTTCATTAAAGGGTCTTCAGTTACTTGGAATGCTGCTGACCCAGCTGATATGGTCCAGCTTCTAAGTCATAAGTGTGGCTGCGCCTCATCCCAAGCATGCGGATGCATTTAGAGAGCACCTAGAGGATCCCAGCCCTGCAAATGCCCAGACACCCACAGGAGACAGAAATGTAGTTCTGGGGGTGAGGGCAGCTACAGCCATAAAAAGGGCATTTAGCTTGAGAAAAGAGAGCTGTGGGCAGTAAATTAGACTCTAAGAGTAAAGAGTCTAGTAAACAGTAAATAGACTCTAATATAAATGTGGCTCTAATTCAGAGTTTCTCCTCTCTTCTCTGGCTCAAAGTAGATGTTCCATAGCTTTAGCTCACGGAATAGATTAAGCATGGAGATCCAGTGAGTGATGTAAGATTTATTTGCAATGTACTAGTTTGGCTGTAAGTGCAATGGTAAACTGCTTTGCAATACTTAATAGAATTTACTGCCAAACTTTACCAGTTATCAGCCACGTATCCTAGAAAAAAAAAAAAAAGCATGTCATTCAACTCTCTAGAGCCTCCATATCCAAACCTGTAAAAAAGAAGGTGATAGTAGGCCCCCTTCTACGCCACAGAGATGCTGGAATGGTCAGGTGAGAAAAGGTGAGGGCGAGTGTTGCCCCATGAATATTCACTAAGGGGTTACTGTGTATCAAGCACTGTACAGTACATTGTAAATTGTCAATATTAGTTATGGTGATAAACTCTAAAGAAATTATCTGAGAATTGGGATCAAAGTTTTACCTATTTCCTGAGGATGTTGAAAGACTGATTCAAGAAAAAAGGGGAATTAACATTTACAGAGCTCTTTCTAGTTCAGAACTTATGGTATGCATTGCTATATGTTTCTCATGACAATTGTATGCAATATATTTTGTTGTAACCATTGTACAGATGAAAAATCTGATATCAATAGTGGTGATAATGACCATGTTCCCACCGCTGGGTAGTGACAGGGGCAGCATTTGGATCCAGGTTTGTGAGTTCAGAAGTTCACGAGCATCCTCCCCTGTGATGCTGCCTCTAGAGGAGAAAGAGGGAAGAGGCTTTGAGTAAATCCGAGCGGAAGAGAAATTCAAGGAAATCATAGTGTGTATTACCTTACCATAAGGCAGACTGCGTGAAGTGCCTTCCTGGAAAAGGTAGCGCTGAACTCATTCCCTAAGTTTGCATGATTTGTTTTTATTTTTCCTTAGTTTGTTTTTTAATTTTTATTTTGAAATAATTTCAGATTTACAGAAAAGTTACAAAGATGATATAAAGAATTGTCACATACCTTCACCCAGAATCTCCATATGCCAACATTTGCCCATGTTTGTTTTACCCTGCCGTTTCTTTGTATATACATACTCTTTTTTTCTAAACTGTTTGAGCATAGGCTGAAGATATGATGTTCCTTTACTGATAAATTCTTCAGTGAATGTTTTTTAACAATGAGAACATTCTTACATAATAATCAAAATCCAGATCTTACCATCAATACAACACTATTATCTAGTCTGAACTATATTTAGATTTCACCAACTGTCTCACTAATAGCAAAAATGAAAAGTAAGTAAATTCTAGTCAGGATTCAATTCAGGATGGTATATTGCATTCAGTTATCATATCTCTTGGGAGAGTATTTTTTATTTTACTAATTTTTGTTTCTCATTTTAGTGGTCATACATTTATAGCCCATATGGGATGACAAAGACTTTCTCCTTGACCACACTTGAGGCAGTCTCCTTTGAGCCTTTATTTCCACTGGGCTCTCACCCTTTGGCCCTCTCATCAGCCAGCCGAGTACAGTTGTAGAAAGAATCCTTCAAAGTCAGTTTAGTGAGAACCCCCCTTACCCTTGATCTCCGATCACCCTAGCCTGCCTTTAGCAAGAATCCTGTTAGGTTAGTCTAGCAAGAATGTACCCACCCTTAATATCTCCTCTTAGTAATTTTCCACCTATTGACCCCCTTACTCTGATCCTTGGCTATAAATCCCCACTTCCCCTTGTTGAGCCCAGTCTCCCCGACCGATTGCAACACTCCTATTGCAGTAGTCTTGAATAAAGTCTACCATTTCCCTACCATTTTAACAAGTGTCAGAGTACTTTTTTCTTTAAAAGGGCCAAAGAAAATATAGGAAAATCAAAACTCACTTGTAATCACTCACCAGCTATAACCAACATTAATCACTGTTTTATTTTTAAAATGTATATGTGTAATCCAACCATACAACCACCATTCCCTTCCAGGGGCGAGCTTCCCCTAGAAAATACCAAGGATATAGGAGTTCTACTTTCTGTTCCTCCTGAAGTTCCTCCTCAGTGTCCAGCATGATCCTGTTGTCCCTAGTTCAGCCATAACCCACCTCACCCTTTGGCTCCTCACCCCAGACTCCAGTTACCATCTCCCTTGAGAAAATGCTGCATTCCCAACAGCCCCCATGAAGAAGTTGGTGGGGACAGGCTATGCCTCTTCTATACACTTGTTATTTTGTTTGCCACACCAGGGCCTACAAAGGCTCTACTAGATAACAGATTTCACAAAGAGTTTGGAGTAACTCAAGGGAATTAGAATGTAACACTGGACAGCTTGAAGCTGTGCATGAGATATGACTTCCCTCATATTCCAGAGAAGAGCAACCAGGGGTTCAACTCTCCATACAGGATTACTTGATGGTACACCCCTGCTTCTAACCTAGCTCCCCAGCTCTCAGGACACCTTCTTGCCTCAAAGGCAATTCATCTACCTTTTGACATGACTCTCTACAGGAGAACCAACCCCAGATCTCAGGAAAGGACTTTCCTGGGATCCCGCTCCTTCCTCCTTCAAACTTGCATTTCCCAAGCCTCAGTCATCTAGCCACCTAAATAAACACTCTGGGGAAGTTGGCTGGTCACCAACACCAATGTTAATGGTGACCATTGGCATCCCCAGTGTAGCTGAACAGCTAAACCAGCCAGGGAAGGTTGGGTCTACAGGTAAGTCCAACCCCCTTCAAGACTGCCCCAGCAGTCTGTTATAGGTATGCCTATGTATTCTTCCAAATATTCAGCAAGTAATTGTTGAACCAAGTGTCTACACGTGTACACTTCAACACACTCCTTCCAAAGACAATTCTCAGAGATGGAGAACATTCAGTCTAAAACTATGAGGATCAGATAAACAATTTGCTAATTACCTCAACTTCTACAAAATGCAATTGTGTTAGTTCCTTGCCTTCATCTTCCTTGCCCTGAATTTATATTGTCTAATTGCCTCTCTCCCCTCCTCCTGTGAGAATAAGGAATGAGAATCACTGAGCTAGGGACCCAGTGAGGTTGCCCGTGGCCAGCCCAGCACCTGGTCAGAGCTGTGCAAGGGTGAGGATGTGATTAAACTTTCAGCAGAGAGGCCTGGCCACACTCAGAGGTTGTGTGGAAGGAGAAGAGGGCTGCTTTTATTCAGGATGTACAGGGAACCAGGCAAATATTTGTTGCAGAGTACCTGCCTATATAAAAATTTGATTTTAAAATGTGTCATGAAATTCATGACTCATGTGAAGTATCATGATTTAACAGTGAAGATTAAGAATAATGAGTAGAATATATGTATTTACATATGTACTTATGTCAACACCACCAGTTTGTAGTAAATTTTTTTTTTTTTTTTTTTTTTTTTTTTTTTTTTTAGACAGAGTCTCACTCTGTCTCCCAGGCTGGAGTGCAATGGTGCGATCTTGACTCACTGCAACCTCCACCTCCTGTGTTCAAGCGATTCTCCTGCCTCTGCCCCCCAAATAGCTGGGATTACAGGCATGTGCCACCATGCCTAGCTAATTCTTGTATTTTTAGTAGAGACGGGGTTTCATCATGTTGCCCAGGCTGGTCTCAAACTCCTGACCTCAGGTGATCCACCCGCCTCAGCCTCCCGAAGTGCTGGGATTACAGGTGTGAGCCATCATGCCCAACCAGTAAAGATTCTTTATAATGTCCAGGCACTTTCTCATTCTGTTCCAGTTTAGAACCCATTTTTCCCTTTTTTTTTTTTTTTTCATGTTTAGTATTGTCAAATGCACTATTCTTCAGTAACTTCCTATCTCCTACCTTGAGAAAAAGTAGTAACACTTTTATTATTCATAATGTTACGGCTCTTTAGAACCTGTTTGTATTGAAACAATATAGCTTTCCTTGCCTCTGCAGTTCCCAATTACCAATTACTCATGATGCTGCATCATACATCCAGCAGTCCACGAATACTGGCTTCTGATGACTCTCAAAGGTGACTGTGCTTTGCAGATGAGGACTTCAAATGCAAGTCTTAGCCAGAGTATTCAGGAAGAGGTTACCAATGGTTTAACCTCTGTTCATGTTAAATTTATCATTTGGAATTATGTAGAATACTATAAAACCACATATCTTCTACCTATGTCTTCTCTTAAGCTCTTTAGGTTATAATCACTGTATTTCCAGAATGTGGTCTCTTTTCATGTTGACCAAGACCCCTATGTACTGGGTTGAACAGTGTTTTCCCAAAACTCATATCCACCTGCAACCTGTGAATATGAACTTATTTGGAAATATCTGGTCTTTATAGATGTATCAAGTTAAGATAAGGTTATGCAGGATGGGGGTGGTATGCCTACATCCAAACAGTGGTATTCTTATAAGGAGAAGAAAATGTGGAAACACAGAGACACACAGGGGACATGCCATGTGAAGACAGAGGCAGCTATTGGAGTGATACATATATACACCAAGGATCACCAAGGATTGCTGGCAACCAACAGAAGCTGGAACAAAAGCATGAAACAGATTCTCACTCAGAGCTTCCAGAAGGAATTTGTCCTGCTGACACCTTGAATTTGAACTTTTGGCCTCCAAGATTGTGAGAGAACAAAGCTTTGTTCTGTTTAGACACCAAGTAGGTAGTGATTTGTTGTAGCATCCCTAGGAAACAAATACACCCTGCTTTCTACAGACTCAATGAGAAGGATGGGCCAGGAGACCATGGGTAGAGTGAGAAGGAATGTCCATCCTTGGTCCAGCATGGTATAAGACTGACCTGGAAAAACATGCCAGCACCACATCAGCTGAAGGCAAAAGAGGACATTGAAGAGAAAGACTCATAGGTGTTGTGGAACAGTGGTCTCAAAAGTCATCAGAGGAAATAGCCACTGCCACCCCCAGAGGATAGCCTGACCAGTGACATAGAGTCTACTTAGGGTATGGGTGACAGCCAAATGTTGGCAGATGTCTTTGACAAACTTCTTGTCTTAATTCACATTTTAAAATCATTAATGAGCCTGATATTTTTAATAAGCTTTCTGGCCATTAATATTTCTCTTTTTTTTTGTAATTGCTGGCTTGTGCCCATTTTCTAATGGGTTGTTCTTCTTTTTTCTTATTTGTAAGAGCTCTTCACATAGTGAGGATATTAACCCTATACCTGTCACATATGTTACAACTATTTTTACCATTTTGCCATTACCTTTTATGTTTTGTTCTTATTGATGTCTCTAATATTCTAAATTACACAACTAATGTGTCATCTCTATAAATTTCTAATAATACATAAGTATTTCAGGTTAAGAGAATTAACTTCTGGCCAGGTGTGGTGGCTCACACCTGTAATCCCAGCACTTTGGGAAGCCGAGGTGGGCAGATCACCTGAGGTCAGGAGTTTGAGACCAGCCTGGGCAACATGGTGAAACCTTGTCTCTACTAAAAACACAAAAATTAGCCAGGCATAGTGGCATGTACCTGTAATCCCATCTTTTCCTGAGGCTGCAGCAGGAGAATCGCTTGAACCTGAGAGGCAGAGGTTTCCGTGAGCCAAGATCGTCCCACTGCACTCCAGCCTGGGCGACAGAGTGAAGACTCCTGTTGCAAGAAAAAAAAGAAGAAGAAGAAGAATTAAATTCCCTTTCACACCCATAAAACACAAGAATTTTCCTCTTCTTCCTAGAGATAACTGCTTATCACAATTTATTAACTGCTTCCCAAACCCTATTCCATGCATTTCTATTAAGATTCCTTTCGATGCACAAGCATTTTAAACTTCCCTTGGTTAAGTTATTCGTCTCTTGAAGCTTGGTGGAGATGTCACCCACTCTATGACTGGTGTCATATTAGACCTCGACCCTAAGTATATTAATACTCACCTACATTTTCTTCCAACGTATTTATGATTTCATCTGTTTTTCCACATTTAAATCTGGAATTAATCTGTAATTTATGTAGAGTATTGCTTGAGGTAAGGAACTTGCTCTGTTTTTCTGAATTGTGATGTAGATGTGATGAATATTGAACAAAAGCACATCTTGGAATAAATAAATAGAACAAAGGTAAGGATTTGCAAAGTTAGTTCAAGAAATGGTGACCTAGTGTGGTGATAGCATGCAGGGAAATAGGAAATACAACTGGAAATGTAGGTGAGTTCAGATCCAAGAGGAATTTGAAAATTTAGAGTTTCAATCTGTAGGCAAGGAGGAAACCTGAGGGGTTTGGGAAGTGAAAGCATCCAACCAGAGCCAACCATTCCGCTGATGACACCACTGGCAGCTTGACAGCAGATGGGAGCTGGGTGCACGAGGCAGAGAGATGTGAGAAGGCCACTGCAGTGGCTCAGGCGAAAGCACCTTGAGTCTGACTCAGGATGGTGGCAGTGGGGCCAGAGAGGAGGTGATGATTGCTAGAGACCTGGAGGAGGGGGTTAGCAGGCCTCAGATAATGACTGAGTATGGAGGGGAAGGAAGGAACCTGGGGTGACTAACTCTCATGCCCGAGTTGTTGTTAGGAGGACAGAAATTTCTCATCATGTGGCTGCAGATGTTATTCTGTTCTTCCAGCTCTTCTCCATCTGGTTCCTCGTATGGAAGGTTCATTTTACAGACGGAGAAACTGAGGTTCTGGAACTCAGTGACTTGCCCAAGAGTGATAGGGGAGCTAGGTCCCCATTGCAGCACCTGGCGGAGTTGTAGAGAGCAGGGCTCTGGAGCTATGTTGCTCCTCTTGGAGTATGATGAGCTTGCCTCATCTGTGTGCAAGGAGTGGAGGGGCAGTGGGGCAGGGGATGAGGACATGTGCTCCTATATGTGTCTGTGCCATAGGCATGTGTGGGTGAGTAGGGTGGCACATGCTCCCGATGAATTTCTCTCTCAAGAAGTGGTGATGGGCACCAGTGCTCCATGGGTGGCTTCCTCTTCCCAAATAAACAATCATATGACACAATGTCTGAAAGCCCAGAATATTTCCTGTCTCTTTGGCCTGGTGCCCTGTGTGCTGCAAACCTGGAACCATTGCAGCCACCCCAGCCATCCACCTCCTTCCACCCCAGTCTCTAGCGCCAGGACTCATGGAACACCATGAGCTCATGTGCCTGGCCTGCCTGGCACCAGCCGCTCAAAGAGGCTGCAACTTCTTCTTTCAGCCAAAGAAAACCCAGAGGCTGGGCCAATGACCTGGACTTCCTCCAAAAGGCTGGCCCATCTCCATTTCCACACCTGGAGGCCCTATCATCCCAGGGGCCTGTTACTCCCCCTGGGGCCCCTATCTGGGAACTCGTGAGCTAAGTCTATGGTTACCAAAAGGAAGTTGTGTTTCCCGGGAACTGTGACCTGCTCTCCAAGCTGTAAGTAAAGCAGCAACAGCACAGGAAGTGAAAGGGGATGTGGAAGTTTCTGACCTACAGAAATCTATCCATCAATTGGGTCCAGTTAATTGGTCATCCACCTGTGACTCCTTACCCAATGATATGATTTGGCTCTGTGTCCCCACCCAAATCTCACCTTGAATTGTAATAATCCCCATGTGTTTTGGGAGGGACTTGCTGGGAGGTAATTGAATCACGGGGGTGGGTTTTTCCCCATGCTGTTCTCCTGATAGTGAATAAGTCCTATGAGATCTGATGGTTTTATAAAGGGGAATTCCCCTCAACATGTTCTCTCTTGCCTGCTGCCATGTAGGATGTGCCTATGAGTCAATTAAACCTTTTTCTTTTATAAATTACCCAGTCTCGGGCATGCCTTTATTAGCAGTGTGAGAAGAGACTAATACAACCAAACTCCACGAGAAAGCACTCTGAATTCCCACAGCAAATGTGTGTAGTGTTGTTATAACCCTTGTTACCTGGAAAGCAAATACATTCTATTTTTCTGTGCCAAGCCTGATTGATGGGTAGTGATTGTCTGGTAGCTGTCTCAAGAAGAAAGCTGAGTCCACATGCAGGCACAGCAGGAAGTCTTGCCACCACCTGGTAGGAAAGGCAGCTGCAGTGGGTCACAGCCAGGTACTGCGTGGCTACCTACTCAGACTACCACACTGCACTCCCCTTGGTTACCTCGACTACCCCCTGCCCCAACTGCCAATCACCATATAAGTAATTTGGGGACAGGATTCCATTTGTTCATTTTTGTATCTCCAGTACCTTGCATAGTGTCTGGCATTTAGTAGGTGCTCAGGAAATGTTTTGCTGAATGAATGTTTGATTAAGTGACTCCATAATCCTTCTCATAGCATGAGAGGCAGATGCCTGACCATTGACAAGTAGGAATTATGCAAACTCAACTTCCTTCAGCCATGCCTCCCTGAGCCCTACCCACAGGAAGGCCACTCCTTCTCTGGGCACTTGTAGTCTCTCCTGTAATCTCGTTCCTGATGACATATTGTCTGACAATGTCTTTCTATAGGTTTATTTTTGTATCTCCAAATTAATAACTTGAGGTTAGTAATGGTAGCTTCTCCTCTAACTTACACTGAACCTAGAATGTTGAACCCAGAAGCACTTAGTAATTCCTGATTAAGTGAATGAATGTGTCATCTTCTGACTCTCCAGTTGTCATTTGCTCTTCTGTTTTTTAAACACTCTTCATTTGGTTTAATATCTGGTAGTCAATGGATTCCCACGTTACATAAATGTATCTGATTTCTTCTTAGCAAACAGTGATGATCTTAATTCAATTTCTACATATTAATCAAATCATAGAATTTTGTCAGAATGTACCATACAGTTTAAAACACTTAACAGATGAATAAACTGAGACTCTAATCATTGACAGAGCTTCTCTCTCCTCTCTCCATTTCATTCATTCAATGATAGTATTTTAGAGTAAAATATTTAATGAAAACAATGTATTATAGACAATTTTTAGAATAACACAAAGCAAACCATACTTCTTAATGTTTTGATATCTAGTTTATATTTCTGTGAGCTGCTAGACAAAACCAGCCTTAAATGTAGGCAGAACTAGCAGGAGTCCCCAGCTCAGGTTCACTGGACTTTAAATCCCTCTCCCACCCACCCACAGCCCTTCAACAAGAATTTACCAACACTCTAACATGTGCTTTAGCCAAATATCAACAGTGATACAAAAGCAATGGAATACACAACCCATACCCTCCAAGTATTGAGCTCTACAACTGTCTAGAGCTTTAAACATATTCATGGGCTGCCAAAGCTGTAACAGCATCTCATTTGTGTGCTATACCATGGAAGCAGATTTTCTAGAAATTTAAAACTTAATCCTCAGACATCAGAACTTAAAATATATACATATTATATATATATTAGAAAGAAAACGTTCTGAAACATATTACATACCCACCATTCTTACTAAAGATTGTTGGCTGAGCTGTCATTTCTTCATTTTGCTGGTCTTCCTGCTTTTTTTTTGCTGTTCCCACCTGGTACTCTTCAAAAGGGCCACTCTGGGTAAACCTCTGTGCTTTTCTCTGTTTCCTTTCCTTTACCCAGGTCATTTATTGGATCAGCTCCATGAACACATTAACATAAAAGCTGTGCAGTCACGCAAGCGCCCCCCTACACTGCCCCACACTCAGGAGGGCCCTATTCTTGCTTTAATACTCTGCTGTAGCTGCCTTGATTTTTTTTTTTTGGCGGGGGGGGAGACA
The DNA here is from genome assembly GCF_003255815.1 of Theropithecus gelada. Classification (NCBI taxonomy): domain Eukaryota; kingdom Metazoa; phylum Chordata; class Mammalia; order Primates; family Cercopithecidae; genus Theropithecus; species Theropithecus gelada. The sequence goes on along the minus strand of NC_037686.1, from coordinate 45,591,159 downwards.
AGAGTCTCTCTCTGTTGCCCAGGCTGCAGTGCAATGGCATAGTCTTGGCTCACTACAACCTCCACCTCCCAGGTTCAAGCGATTCTCCTGCCTCAGCCTTCCTAGTAGCTGGGATTGCAGGCGCCTGCCACCACACCCAGCTAATTTTTGTATTTTTAGTAGAGATGGGGTTTCATCATGTTGGCCAGGCTGGTCTTGAACTCCTGGCCTCAAGTGATCCACCCACCTCACCCTCCCAAAGTGCTGGGATTACACCGGGCAGCCACCGTGCTCCACCTTGAAATTCCTAATAATAATCTCATTTTTGGATTTGTGTTTTATATGTGAAGTCCCACGGGATGATGAAGCATGCACATGAGCAGTGGAGAGCTGCTCTGTGTCATCTGCTCTTGGCTGCCCCGCTCACACGTAGTGCGTCCTGTGCCCACTGTGCTGCTCTCATGACACCCTTACAAGGCCCTCCCTTTGAGTCTCCTGGACTCCTACGCATCGCGAGCCTGCAGGAGTTCTGTGCTCACGTTCCATATTCGCTCGTCTACAACTGAGTGAGCAGAGAACTGACAGCCCAGAGAGGCCAGCTTTCCATTCAAACCAGAGCTTGCCTCCAATTTGGAAAGATGACAATGACATTCTGAGAAGCACAAATGGCCAAGGAACCCTATCATATCCTTTTTCACTAATGTTGCTTCTCTGTATTAGCCAGCCACTTATACTGAAAACAGTGACATCCAGAGAAAGGAAAAGACAGGCAGCCCAAGTTCCTCATCCTGTAAGTCCTTCCTTACTTGTCAGTGAGGTGAAGGTAAAGGTGGAATGTATCAAAACGTGAAATAAACAGGCTTGAGTTGGTTTTATCCAGCCTCTCCCCTACTGTGATAAGAATAAAACACATGTGAATAATGGGATATGAAACATGAATTGCGAAATTTTCTAAAGATGAGTTAAATGCCTTTACATTTGCACTTAAAACTGGCATTGCTTATGCCAAAGGAGGAAACGACCCAGGTGTTCATCGAGGGATGAGCGAGGTACCTAGAGAAGTCACACTCATAGACAGAAAGTCACAGGGTGGCAGTCAGGGCCTGGGTGGAAGGGAGACTCGGGAGTTACTGCTTAATGGGGACAGAGAATTCAGTTTGGAAAGATGAAAACCGTTCTTGGGGAATGATGGTGCCAATTGCACAATAACGTGAAAGTACTTAACGTCATACGCTTGAAACCATACACTTGAAAATGGTTAAAGTGGTAAATTTCATGTTATGGGCATTTTACTGCGATCAATCAATATAAAGATAAATGGCAAAATTCATGCTAATAATTTATGTTTTGTTTTTCGTTACTTATAATCACAATAACAACATTTTTTTAAAACCATAAATTGGGAGAGATTACAGAAGGAAAAAAGCTTAGTATTTGAGTACCTTTAACTTCACTTCGCCCCTAGGTTTTCATTTTGCACCGGCACCGCCCACTCCATAGCCAGCTGGGTCTTCGCTGTCCATCAACATCTCAATTCATGCGGGCTGGTTGCCTCCTCAGCCTCCACATTCATCACCCTCCATACACATGCTCGCTCCTTTTCCCTCCAGTTTCTTCTCCTTCCCTGTTCTTCCTCCCGCCTGCCTTTCTTTTCCTTAATCAAGAGCAAGAGAGAAGCTGTCAGTCTCTCCACTTTCCTGGAGGGCATTTCATCTCCTTCCTCGCCCTCCCCCTTTCACAGAGCCCCGCCCACAGCCTTCTTCCACGCCCTGTGCTCATTCGTCTCCTCCCTTCGCCACCCGCTCCCTTCCCTTTGAAGATTGGCTTTGTCTGCCCCTTCTCTTTCATCCTGTAGCCTCCAAAGACTACTCCCATGCCCCCTACTTCCTGCTGGTTTAGGTCACCTGTGAGTTGGGAGGAGATCACGTCCACCTGGAGGTCTGATGTTTATTTTTTTGTCTCCACTCCGCTGGATTCAAAATGGGTTATGCAGAAACACTTCAAAAAGAACAGGTGGGCAATGCAAATGGCCAGCAATGGATGAATAATCGATAAACTAAATGTGGTCTATCCATACAGTGGAATATTATTTAGCCTTAAACAGAATGAAATTCTGAAAATGCTACAAAACATGAATGAACCTTGAAGACATTATGCTAGTGAAATAAACCAGACGCAAAAGGACATATACTGTATGATCCCACTTAGATAAGGGACTTACAGTAGTCTAATTCAGAGGTAGAATGAGTGGTTCCCAGGGGCCGAGGAAAGCAAGAAATGGAGAGTTATTGTTTAACGAGTACAGTGTTTTTTATGGATGATTTTTTAAAAGTTCTGGAAATGGATAGTACCGGTCGTTTACAACATTGCGAATGTACTTAATGTCATTAATTGTACACTTCAAAATTGTTAAAATGGTAAAATTTATGTTATACACATTTTACCACAATAAAAAAAAAGTACAGGTGGAAATGCTGACCAGTGCCCTGGCCTCTTTATCTTCTTCCTTCTCCTCCTAGAGGTGTGTGTGCCCTGGAGGAGGGAAAAGATGAGTTGGGTCTTCAGCTCAAGGAGGAGCAGGACAAAGAGGAAATGAAGGTGAAGATGTGGTGTTCTCCCTCAAGGTTATGGTGCTGGCTGACATTGCACTTGTCTAGTGCCCCAGCATCTCAAACACAGCTTGTGCAAAAGCCAGCTTACACTTCCCCAGAGCTGGGTTCTACCTGGGTTCGTTTTCTGTTAACAGAAGTGTATCAAACTCTGTTGGTTTGACTTCCCAGTGAATTATACCTACAGACAAGGATTCAATTGCAAGTCATTTAATTGGTAAGTGATGTATCAGTGAGGCCTAATCTGACCATTCTATTTAAAAATACAACCGTCTTCTTGTCCCACCAAGACCATGCTCTATTCTTAGAGCATTTATCAGCTTCAAATATACTCTGTAAATCACTCATTTATGATGCTTTTTCTTATAGTCTATTTTTCCCCCATTAGAGTATAAAGCCACAATGCATGCTTTTTTCATCTCCGTTGTTCATGGTAAGTATCCTGGACAGTGCACATACAGTAAGCTAGAAAAAACATAGATGTTTTTCATCTGTGTTGATGTATGTTAAGTGTACTGAATGGTGCACATACAGTAAGCTTGATAAACATCTTTTGTTGAATGAAATACTGATTTGGTGAATTGTGATAGCCCCATTTTTTGCTCCCTTAATAGCCATAAACCATATTAGTGCAGATACTGCCTTATTCTCTGAATCTTGCACACCTAGCACCATGTCTGTCATATCGTGGAATGTTTGAACACAAGACAGTGTAACCCAGTCTAGAGTGACAACTCCTGGCCGTGACTATTGTCTCATCATTGCATCTTTAAAGTTGTGGTGCCTTGAACTCTGAGGACTACACTTGTTTTGTGATCATTTTTCTTTTTCCTGTCTTTCATTGAGCTATCCTAAAGATAAGTCTTCAAGATCAGATTGAGCATGTCCACCAACCTAAGCACCCATTCCCCTGTAGATTTTTGGTGACATCTGAAGAGGTTGACTCTTAGGCTCTTCTCTCTAAGCTCCAGAAAGACCACTCCCCTTCTGACACTTAATTTGCTTCAGTGTATTAATGTTATAGATTATCGAGCAGACGCTCACACATGCTCTGGGCACTCAGTATTCCAGTTCCTATTTTAAGTCCCTCTTGACTTTCCACCTGAGCACTTTCTCTTAGCCAAAGTGCCAAGGAGGTAATGTTCCCACCCTTCTACCTACTGGGAGCAGCCCTGGTGGATGGGAGTTAGAGGGTAAGTTCTTCAGCTTATTCACACCTCTGGGCATGGGGGTCTGGGGGACCATGGGCATGTTTGATTCTGTCTGCCAGAGTTCTCCAGTGGGATTGAACCCACTTGCCATCAGAGGTTCTCTGGTACCACACCCCATAATACTCTTTATTGGTTTTCTTTTCTTCCCCATGTTACTTCCCCACTCCCTAACCAGTGCTTCCTGGGCACATCTCCCAGTGGCTGCTGTGCTGAAATCTTGGTCACAGCATCTGCTCCTGGCTAAACTGAGAAAATTATATTATTGCTTTCTTATATGTACTGCTTTTCTGAATTCGCTAATGGTAGATTTTTTGACTTCTATATTATAAATTATAACACATATAAAATGCACACTTTCTGCATGTACAGCTCAAGGGATTATTGCAAAGTGAACACCCGCATGTCCACTACACTGGACAGAAAATAAAACGGCACCAGTCCTCCCAGAAATCCCTGTGTTGCCTCCGCCCTTTCTTATACATTCCTCCTTCCCTAACCTCTATCTTGACTTCTAAAACTATCAATAACTTTGCTTGCTTTTGAACTTGATATAAATGCACTTATTATTCTTTCAGATGAGACTTCTTTAACTCGCCAGTGTTTGTTGCAGTTCATCTATGATGTTGCACAGAGTACAGTTCGTTAACTAGTGCTGTGTCATGCTCCGTTGTATGGATATACCGCAGTGTGCTTATCTATTCTACCATGGGTAGTCATTCTGGGTGATTACAAAAACAAAACAAAACAAAACAAAATGAACAAAAAAAACTGCTGCTGTGAACATTCTTGTGTGTGCACATGCATACACAATTCTGTTCGCTACATACATCAGGGTGGTCTCATTGTAGACTTGAGGGCACTTGTGATAATGGGTGGGAGAAATGACTTATTTTTAGCAGGGAACCCTCTCTGGGTGCCCATAATATGATATCATGCATGCAGTTGGGTCTTTATTATTGCCATTTATAAATGGGGCTAAAATAAGGGGATCTATGGCTGCCATAGCAAATTACCACAAACAAAAATTTATCCTTTCATAGTTCTGGAGGCCAGAAGTCAAAATCGAGATGTCAGCAGCACTAGTTTCTTCTGGAGGCTCTGAGGGAGAATCTTTCTGAGCCTGTCTCCTAGCTTCCAGTGGCTCCTGACAGTCATTGACATTCTTTGGCTTCAGATGAATTTCTAAGCCCTGCCTCCATCCTCACATTGTCTCTCCCCTCTGTCTTTTCCCCTTCTCTCCTCTTCTAAGGACACTCATCATTGGACTTCAGGCCTATCCCAATCTGGGATGATCTCATCTCAAGATCCTTCTACCTTAATTCTATCTTCAGAGACATTTTCCCAAATAGAGTCATAGTTACAGCTTCTGGGGAGACCTATCTTTATGGGCCACCATTCAATCCACTATAGGATCCAAGAAGTTGGAGATAGATCCTCCCTAAGAGTTAAACTTGTAAAATCTGTACACAAAGAAGAAGCTAAGTTCTCTGAGTCACCTTGGGCCATAGGCAGGACAACATCCCCCAAATCACAATATTAATACAAGGAGCAGTGTGTGACAGAAATTAATCAAAAGCCTCTATTAAGTGATCTTCAAAGAGTTTCCATTTTGTGAAAAGGCACCATAAAAATCAAAGTGCTCCTGGCCAAAGTCATATTTAGGTTGTTATTATCTGATGATTTAGTCTCCCCCACCCCAGTCATCCCAGTCAGTCCTCCCAAAGAAAAATAGGAGGTGATGGAAGGGACACCCAGGCATAGAGCGAAAGTCAGGGCACTACGATAGAGGAGAAACTCTGAAGAGAAATTCTTCACCTCAAAAATGTTCTGAGGACTGATTAAAAGACAGGGGCCCCAGTTGAAGAAAATACACACACACACACACACACACACACACACACGAAGCAACTTTGCTTTACAAAGTATTCTTTACAGAGAGCTCCCCTGCAAATCATTTGTCTGCAGGATCCCTTTAGAATGTAAGTGTATTGGTTCATTTTCACACTGCTATAAAGAACTGCCTGAGACTGGGTCATTTATAAAGGAAAGAGGTTTAATTTACTCACAGTTCTGCATGGCTGGGGAGACCTTGGGAAACTTACAATCTTGGTGGAAGGCAAAGGGGAAGCAGGCACCTTCTTCACAAGGCGGCAGGAAGGAGAATGAATGCAGGAAGAACTACGAAACACTTATAAAACCATCGGATCTCATGAGAACTCACTCACCATCATGAGAACAGCATGGGAGAAACAACCCCCATGATTCAATTACCTGCACCTGGTGTCTCCCTTGGCACGTGGAGATGATGGGGATTATAATTCAAGATGAGATTTGGGTGGGGACACAAAACCTAACCATATCATCAAGATTCCTTCACACATTTAAAATGCATTTTTTCCCCCAAGATTGAGTTTGCTCATAGCTTTTCAGGACCATATCTATTGCCAAAAGCCAGATTTTCTTGTATCATTGAATATGCTCTGGTAGTTTTACTCACTCTTTTATTTATTTATTTATTTTACCCTGGTCTCATGAGCGAGTTAACATTAGCTCTAGTGAACAAACTGCTCTATGCTTACTTATCCTCATCTGGAAAATGTAAGGGTTTTCCTCCATGGAATAAGCCTCATTCTGCCTGACATATGCTGGAATCAGAAGACTTGGTGTTCAATAGCAACAGGATCCTGGCATCTTGTTTCTTCTCTCTATTCCTCCAAGCTCTCTATCTTCTAGATAAAATTAACAATTCAAAATTAGTAGAGATTGATGTGGTGGCTCATGCCCTTAATCTCAGCATTTTGGGAGGCCAAGGTGGGAGAATCACTTGAGCTCAGGAATTTAAGACCATCCTGGACAGTATAGCGAGACCCCCATCTCTACAAATATAAAATAAATTAGCTGAGTGTGGTGGCATGCATCTGTAGTCTCAACTACTGGGGAGGCTTAGGCAGGAGGATTGTTTGAGTCTGGAAAATCAAGGCTGCAGTGAGCTGAGATTACATCAGTGCATTCTAGCTTGGGTGATAGAACAAGACCCTTTCAAAACAAAACAAAACAAACAAACAAAAGGAGTGAGAAGTTTTTCTTTGGGAAGATTTTCTATAAATCTAAAATTCATTCAGGAAGAAATCTCTATTTCTCCTGCACAAACATGCCAGTTTATTTTATTGATTCTAGAGTTTGCATGAAGCTGAAGCATGACTTGTCCAGGAGGGCTACACAGGAGCAATACCACAATCACAACACAATCACACAACAAGTAGTATAACAGCTGTTGGAGTGCTGGATCTCTGAGTCAGATGGCCCCCTGATCACCCAGCTGTGTTAGCAGAGCCCAGAACCCACCACAGCAGCAGCAAGCCTGCGGGCACCTGTTCAATTTACTTTCCCTCTCTCTCCTTACACCCACTTTGCATTGTTCCTCATAATGCTTCCCAGTCAGCTGCCTTCCCCATCCCACGAAGCTGGAGCAAGAGCCTGCCTGCTGCAGACACACCACACCCTCTCCCTCTGGCCATGGTGCAGTGTGAAGGAAAGGAAAGGAACTCAGCCCACAGAGACCAGGCGAAGTCCCAGTTCGGAAAGCTAACCAATAATGGGGCCTTGAGCAAGTCCATTCACCTTGCTGTGAGTAGGGGCTCCCTCCCTTGCCAACGTGGTCCTACAGGCTTGGGCTCCAGGGAAGACCACCTGGGCTTCAAATTTGGATTCCCCTACTTAGTAGCTTTGTGACTTTGGGCAAGTGGCACAACTTATCTGTTTCTTCAACTATAAAATGGGGATAATAAAGTGCCTTCCTCATAGGGTCGTTGAAGACGAATTGAAGTATTATGAGTGCGGAAGGCCGAACCGTGGCTGCCAAAGAGTAGGAGCTCAATAAATGTTGACTATTATCTCACAGGTTGTAGGACTTGCTGGGTGTCCTACACCCTACAAGCTCAATAAATGTTGACTATTATCTCACAGGTTGTAGGACATCCTGGGTGTGGAAAATCTGGGGGAGGTACAAAGTCAGAGAGAAAAAGAGAGAGAAAGAGGCACATGGTCATTTTCCTAGTGCTTATAACCCCTTATTTATTAACCCCTTATTTATATATCTCATTTCTTGGCCTTTTCAATTTCTTTCTCTAAGAAACACCCTAAGCCGATTGTGTGATGGAAGAAGGAGCGAGCGCAGTTTTCTGCCAGACTGACATGGTGGATTGTGGACAGCCTTGGAGGCTGCGATCTGAACAGTTCTTCCTGCCTGGGACATCATGACACTTTGTTCTGAACTTGAAGCTCCAGTTCTTCCCTGAGCCTCCTGCTTGCCAGTAACATGACCTTGAATATATTGCTTGCTTTCCTCATCTGTAAAATGGGATCAGTAAAACCTTCCCTGCCTCCTTCAGAAGAATATTGTGAAGTTCAAAACAGAAGTGCTTTATAACTGGAAAGTGCCCTGCACACATGACCCCTTTCTTCATCAAGAAAGGCCAGGCTGGGGAGGTGGGGATGGCTCACACCTGTAATCCCAGCACTTTGGGATACTGAGGCAGGCGGATCACTTGAGGTCAGGAGTCTGAGATCTGCCTGGCCAATATGGTGAAACCCCATCTCTACTAAAAATAAAAAAATTAGCTAGGCATGGTGTTGGGCGCCTGTAGTCCCACCTACTCAGGAGGCTGAGGCTAGAGAATCACTTGAACCCGGGAAGCGGAGCTTGCAGTGAGCCGAGATTGTGCCATTGCACTCCAGCCTGGGTGACACAGTGACACTTCGTCTCAAAAAAAATAAAAATAAAAATAAAGCCAGGAGGACATTGAGGACAGGGATCAGATCTTGTTCATCTTCTTATTTAACCCTTTCTTACCCATTGTCTCCTTCAACACCTGGCTAGTACTCACACACACTCAGTGCTTAATAACATGCTTGCCGAGACGACTTGAGGTTGGGGAGAGAGAGGGGAAAGGAATCCATAACCCTTGTGGGTTTCCAGTTCTGAAGGCCCTGCCCTCTCTCAGCACTGCATGGGCTTTCCAAACATGTCACCGGTGAAATCACAAGGCCACCAGGAGGGCGGTACAGGGTGGGGTCAGAGAGAATTCTCGAATTTTGTAAATTGCATCTTGCAATCACACACACACCCATGGGTGGTAGTAAGGGAGAGAAGGGAAGGGAAGGGAAAGGAGACAGTTTTATGCATGTAGAATTGCAGGTCCTGCCAGATGGCTTACAGGCCCAGGGCTGGCCCTGGGCAAAACTGTGCAGCAGGAAAGTTGTGTTCATTGCTGTCACTCACTCCATTTCATCATCCTCTCCGCTCCCCTACCCCCCGCAGCACACACACACATCCTACCCTGGCGCTCTGTCCTCTGACATATCCACACTTTCCTCTGGGATCCCACCTGCCTGCCACAGACTTGAGTCTTTCTTCACTCCCCTGCCTCATGGCCCCACTCCTTCTCCCACCAATAACTCCTTGTTCTGTGAAAGCTTCCCAACAGCTTTGAGAATTGTCGTTCCTGATCATAGTAGCACTGATTCGCACTTTTCAGGTAACAGAGTTTGAACTCTGCCTCGTATTATCACTGAGTGCAGAACTGCCTTCCAGGAGGGAGAAGGCAGGGTCCTTGAAGTTAGGGACTGTATCTGGTCCTCACTGCAGCCAACACAGAGCCCAGTAGTATCAGGACCATGGAAGGTGCTCAGGGAACACTCAGTAATGTACTGGGCTTTTTTGTGTGTTTGTTTACCAGTTACTTACATGTTAGTTCAGGCAGTCATGAAGTCAAAGTCTCTGAAAATGTTGGGTGGGATTAGGAGGATCTAAAGACTCCTGAGGATGGAGGAAATGAGCTCCTTAAAGGAACCGGCTGGAGGCTTACTCCCTCGGGTAGTGTCGTGGGACTCTAGTGTTCCATGAAAAAACTCTGACTCAGCTTGGGTGAAGAGTCTATGGGAATTCTGTGAAACATTTTGCAATTTTTCCATTAGTCTAAAAATTATTTCAAAATATAAAAGAAGGAGGAGAAGGAGGAGGAGACAATAACAAACACAAGTGGTTTTACATAAATGTTATTAAACTTGGAGAAAAACATTATTACTGTTGTATATAAGCTCTTTGAGGGCATTGAAAAAGTAAGAAAACCAACTAATTCATCATATGAAGTTAATATGACCTTCACTCCAAAAGCAAGGACAATACAAAGAATGAAAAGCAAAGATCAGGCTCATGTATGGACTCAGACATAATAGTTCTGAATTAACTGAGTAACGAGTTGAATATATCAGTGCATAAAGAAAAATATAGCATAACCAAGTAGGCTTTAATCTAGGAATGTAAGACTGACTTATCATCAGAAAATATTTTAATGAACTATACCATATTAGCTAATTATAGGAGAAAATTGTGCTCATGTCAATGCAGGAAAACCATTAAATAAACATCAAATATTCTTTGATTTTTTAAATTCATAATAAATAAAAAGAAGTCTTGGCAAACTAGGAATTACAGAGAATTTGTTAACAAGACAAAATCTATCGAAGTATAAAAATAAGAAATTTCATTCAGGAAACTTGCTATATAGAAGAATAATATAAAAATTACTGCACTTCTACAAATCAGTAATTGACAATTACAAAATGTAGTAGAGAAAAAAACCCATTCATTAGAGCAATCAAATTTAGAAGGAAAATAGAACTACATTTGACGAGGGAAATATGTGCAAGCGACTCACAAAGAAATGTGCACATCTCAGCAGTTATCCATTGCTATGGAACAAACCACCCTAAAATTTTGCAGCCTAAAACAACAACCATTTTGTTTGCTCATGTTCCTGCAGGTCAGCAATCTGGTCCAGGCTTAGTTGGGGTGGTTTTTTTGCTGGTGTCACCAAGGCTCATTCATGCAGCTGCAGTTACCTGTTGTCTCGATGGACTGTATGACCTAAGATGGTGTCACTCATGCATTTGGTGGCCAGTACTGACTGTTGGCTGGGTCGCCTTCTGCAACCACGTAGCAATGGAAGAGTTCCAAGAGGCAAAAGCAGAAGCTGCAAGGCATCCTGGGTAAGGCCATGGTTTGAATGTTTGTGTCCCCTCCAAAACTGATGTTGAAACTTAATCCTCAACGCAACCATATTAAGATGTATTCAGGCTGGGCGCAGTGGCTCAGGCCTGTAATCCCAACACTTTGGGAGGCTGAGGCGGGGAGATCACTTGAGGTCAGGAGTTCAAAACCAACCTGGCCAACATGGTAAAACCCTGTCTCTGCTAAAAATACAAAAATTAGCCAGGTGTGGTAGCAGCTACTTGGGTAGCTGTGGTACCCAGTTACTTGGGAGGCTGACGCAGGAGAATCACTTGAACCTGGGAAGTGGAGGTTGCAGTGAGCCAAGATCATACCACTGCACTCCAGCCTGGGTGACAAAGTGAGACTCTGTCTCAAAAAAAAAAAAAAAAAGGGTGTATTCAGACATGGGGCCTTCATGGGGCCTTTTTTATATTTTTTTTATTTATTTTTATTTATTTATTTTTTCTTTGAGACAGAGTTTCACTCTGTCACCCAGGCTGGAGTGCAGTGGCACAATCTGAGCTCACTGCAACCTCCGCCTTCTGGGTTCAAGTGCTTCTCTTGCCTCAGCCTCCCAAATAGCTGGGATTACAGGTGCATGCCAACATGCCCAGCTAATTTGTGTATTTTTAGTGCAGATGGAGTTTCACCATGTTGGCCAGGGTGGTCTCGAACTCCTGGGCTCAAGTGATCCACCCACCTTGGCCTCCCAAAGTGCTGGGATTACAGGCATGAGCCACCTCACCCAGTCAAGACTTGGGACCTTTAAAAGATGATTAGAACACCAAGGCTCTGCCCTCATGACTGGATTAGTGCCTTAGAAAGGGATTAAGGGTGTGAGTTTTCCCCTTCCCTCTTTCTGCCATGTGACACAGTGTTGGTCCCCTCCATAGGATGCAGAAACAAGGTGCCACATTGAAAGCAAGGAGCAGCCCTCACCAGACACGGAACCTGCTGGGCACCTGGACCTTGGACTTCTCAGCCTCTAGAAGGGTGGGAAATAAATATCTGGTTTTTGTCAGTTGCCCAGTGTCAGATATTTTGCTATAGCAGCACAAACGGACTAAGATACATACACAATAACATTTCCACTGCAGTGTCCTGATCAAAGCAAGCCTGAAGGCCAGACCAGATTCAAGGGATGGAGTAATGACTAAGTAACAGTGCAAAGGGGTGTGCATCCTAGGATGAGGACAGGTACTGTGACCACCCTTGCAAAGAATCTACCATAAAAATTCCTATTGATCACAAACAATAACTTGAATAAATGGAGAGGTAAATCCTATTTATAGATGCAAAGATTTAAAATTATGAAAAATGCCATTTCTCCCCAAAATAATCTATAATTTTAAAAACTGTTATAAAAATTTCAAAAGTGTGGGTTTTTGGTTTTGTGTATGTGTACATGTGTGGAATTGGATAACCCCATCCTTAAATGCATAGGAAAGCACAAAGAAATAAGACAGTGGATTAAAGGTAATGATAATAGATTGAATAAATGCTTCCACTCTCACTCCCTCCCTAAATCACACTTCATCCTAAATGACAGTAGTGTTTTAACTTTATAAACAAAGATGGGAGGAACAGGACAGAATTCCAGGATTTTGGAAGCTACAAAGCAGATGAAACAGTGGTGACTAACTTGGCAATTTAGCAGACACATGAAAACTAAGTTCTAGGTCTACATGGAGAAAACCAGGAAGAGATGTGATTAAACGATAGACCTCTCAAGAGACTCGGGAAAGAGTGAGACCACTCATCTCTGGAAATAAAGGCAAAGATTGGGCTAAAATAAATATTGGTGGAAACATTCAGGACATAGGCATGGGCAAAGACTTCGTGACTAACACACCAAAAGCAATTGCAACAAAAGCCAAAATTGACAAATGGGATCTAATTAAACTAAAGAGCTTCTGCACAGCAAAAGAAACTATCAACAGAGTGAACAGGCAACCTACAGAATGGGGAGAGAATTTTTGCAATCTACTCATCTGACAAAGGGCTAATATCCAGAATCTGCAAAGAACTTAAACAAATTACAAGGAAAAAACAAACAACCCCATCAAAAAGTGGGTGAAGGATATGAAGAGATACTTCTCAAAAGAAGACATTTATGCAGCCAACAAACATGAAAAAAAGCTCATCATCACTGGTCATTAGAGAAATGCAAATCAAAACCACAATGAGACACCATCTCACACCAGTTAGAATGGCCATAATTAAAAAGGCAGGAAGCAACAGATGCTGGAGAGGACGTGGAGAAGTAGGAACACCTTTACACTGTTGGTGGGAGTGTAAATTAGTTTAACCATTGTGGAAGACAGTGTGGCAATTCCTCAAGGATCTAGAACCAGAAATACCATTTGACCCAGCCATCCCATTACTGGGTATATACCCAAAGGATTATAAATCATGCTACTATAAAGACACATGCACACGTATGTGTATTGCAGCACTGTTCACAACAGCAAAGACTTGGAACCAACCCAAATACCAATCAATGATAGACTGGATAAAGAAAATGTGGCACATATACACCATGGAATACTATGCAGCCATAAAAAAAGGATGAGTTCATGTCATTTGCAAGGACATGGATGAAGCTGGAAACCATCATTCTCAGCAAACTTAACACAGGAATAGAAAACCAAACACCGCATGTTCTCACTCATAAGTGGGAGTTTAACAATGAGAACACATGGACACAGGGAGGGGAATATCACACACTGGGGCCTGTTTTGGGGTGGGGGGCCAAGGGAGGGATAGCATTAGGAGAAATACCTAATGTAGATGACGGGTTGATGGGTACAGCAAACCACCATGGCACAGGTATACCTATGTAACAAACCTGCACATTCTGCACATGTAACCCAGAAGTTAAAGAATAAAAAATAAAACAAACAAAAACTCTTCCCATACCTGCACAGCCAGATGACTCCCCATCATGAAAGAAGACTGCAATTTTCTTCTCTGGAGAGGATAAAACAGGAAGCTTCACAATTGGAGACTACCAGGAAGAGTTGGGGGCAGGGTCTCCCACTGAAAACCAGAGCATTAGTGAGTGTGTGTGCACTGGAAGCTGAAACTTGCAACTCTCCAGAACCCAGGAGGACGGGAAGGAAACAATTTGATCAGCCCAAGAAGGAAAAACCTAAAGGGGCCGATATTGAAAATGTCCAAGATGACCTAGCCAGATCATCTCAGGACAGTCGCCACTCACATCCTCTGATCTTCCAATTAGCCACTTAGGCCCTTTTAAGGGCACAAACCACAGATATTCAGACAGGGGAGGAAAGCCACCAATATGAAAAATAGAGGCCCAGTTGAACTAAGAGAAAACTGAGATGATTCAGGAAGAAGAAAACTCTAAAAATGCTACAATTAATATCTTCAGAGACATTAGAGAAGATGTTGCAACCATAGGGTGAGGAGAGGTTATTATGAAAAAGAACATCCAGAGAAAAAACAAGTACTCTTGAGAATTAAAAATAAGCATAATAGAAATGATTTAATAGAATTGAAGACAAAGTTGATAAAAGACGGCAACGAAAAAGAAATGGAAAATAGAAAAGACAAGATAAGAAAATTAGAGGACTAGTTCAGGAGTTACAATATGCAAACTAGAGGAGCTCCAGGAAGAAACAACCAAAAATAGAGGAGAATAATTGCAGGAAAGAAGGAAGGAAAAAAGGAAGGAGGATAACGAAACTCTCCAAAATGGAAGGACTTGAGTTTATAGATTTAAGGACCTACCAAATGCCCAGCGCAATGGATGAAATAACCAGATAAAGTTTTAGAACATTTACATTTAAAAACATTGTTTTTAGAATGCTTTTACAATTTTAAGTGTTCTGCAAAGAAAAAAAATCTTACAAACTTTCAAAGTTCAGAAAGGCCTTGGACTTTTCAATCACACTGTTGGAAGCTGGAAGATGTTGGTCAATACCTTCAAAATTCTGAAGCTTAAATCCTTCCAGTCTGGGATTCCACAATCCTCTAAAGTTCCAGTCAATCAAGAAAAGGGAAGAAAGATATTTTTAGACATAGAAGGTCTCAAAATATTTCCCTCCCATGCACCCCTTTCTTGGAAGCTCCTTGAGGACAAGTGTCCCCAGAACCAGAAGGTAACACAATCATGATACAGAGGTCCAACATGAAAGAGCTTTGCTGGTGGAGGAAAGGCCCAGGGCGACAGCTGTGCACCCAGAATAGAGACTTCCAGTCCATGATGGAGTACATCAGAAATCTCCAGGGGAGACGTCCTAGAAGATGAAATTGTCACCAGATAATTGCAAAGGGAAGAGTCAGACAATTGATGAAGGCTTTGAGATTTAATTAGATATGTGTAAGCTAAACAGGAACCAAGCAAACAAAAAAGCAAGGTAATCATTACCTCCAGGAGGAACAAAAAATTGTGTGGAAAAAGAAAAGTCATCGTGGTTCACTACATGGTTTGGCTGTAAACAGGGCTTTTATGCAGTCATGTTCATGTTAACCCCAAAGCTTGATCTAACCGAGATTATGACATAAACAGATTGCCAAGATGGAGAAAGGGAAGGGTGCACCTGAGTGGAAGGGGCAGAGAAATACACAGTAGACTAATATTTAAAGCTCAAAGCTAGCCAGGCTTGGTGGCTCACACTTGTAATCCCAGCGTTTTGGGAGGCCAAGGCAGGTGGATCGCTTGAGGTCAGGAGTTCGAGACCAGCCTGACCAACATGGTGAAACTGCATCTCTACTAAAAATACAAAAATTAGCTGAATGTGGTGGTATGCACCTGTAGTCCCAGCTACTCAGGAGGCTGAGGCATGAGAATTGCTTGAGCCTGGGAGGTGGAGGTTGCAGTGAACCAAGTTTATACCACTGCACTCCACCCTGGGTGACAGAGCGAGATTCCATCAAAAAAAATTAATTAAAAAAATAAAGCTTAAAGTTTACAATTGAAAAATTAACAAGCAGCAAGGCAAGTTTCACTATGTTATTCAGAGACATGGAAATACATTCAAGGTTTGCTTAACAATAGGAATACATTCTGAGAAATGCGTGGTTAGACGATTTTGTTACTTGTGAATATCACAGAGTGTACTTACACAAACCTAGGTGGCACAGCTTACTACACCTAGGCTATGTGTTACAGCCTATTGCTCCCAGGCTACAAATCTGTACAGCATGTTACTGTACTGAATACTGTAGGCAAACGTAATACAATGATAAGTCTTTGTGTATCTAAACATAGAAAAGGCACAACAAAATATAGTTTAATAATCTTATAGGACTACCAGCACATATGTGACTTGTCGTTGACCAAAATGTCATTACATGGTATGTGACTACAGTTACCAAAATAATCAGAGTTGAAATGGTTGCCCCTGGGAAGGAAGAAATGGAGGGAAAGGTAGGGAACTGCTGTTTTTCATATCAAAGCTTTTAAACGGATCTGACTCTTTAATCTATGCATACATATAGCTTTGATTAAAATATAAAACTTTTAACATAAAATTAAGAAATAATTAAATGGTGGCAATAATGCTGCCTCTTACCACTCTACTGGGTCTGAAAAATTATAAATTGCCACATAAGTAAAAGGTATTTGTTGGCTAATGAAGCACAGGAACAATATGTGGGTCAGAATTTATCATCTGGTTGATATTTTGAAATGTCACAGCTCTGTCATGTATGCTCCATCTTCCAAATTGTGCATAACTTGCTCCAAAATTGAGGAAACATTCACACTACACACACATACACACACACACTCTCTCTCACATGCATACAGAGACAAGAATAGCCAAGGCAATTATATAATAAAATAGCAGAGGGCTTACTTCACTAGATATTAAGACTTTATAGAAGAAAAAGCATAATTAAGTATGGTATTAGCACAGAAGAAAGCAGCACACCAATGAAATCAAATAGAGGGGCCAAAGATATCCCAACATGCAAATGGAACCTCGAAAGGTGGCAAATACTGGGGAAAGCACATACTGCAAACAAATGGGGTTGGGATAAGTGGTTATCTAAATGGAAAAATTAATGTTATCTCTAAAGTTCTATTTTGTTTTTTAAGGGAAAAGTGAAAACAAACAGCAAATACTAAGATTTCAGATTTTAGAAGCTGAGTAAGAGTTAGGTTTCAATGGTCTGAATATTTGTGTCTTCCTCCAAATTCCTGTGTTGAAGTCTTCACACCTCACTGTGACGGTATTAGGAGGTGGGGCCTTTGGGAGGTGATTAGACCACAAGGGGTCATGATTGGGATCAGTGCCCTTACAACAGAGGCCCCCAAGAGCTGGTTACTCCCTTCCACCATGTAAGAACACAGCAAGAAGGCAATGAGCCAGGAAGTGGGTCTTCACCAGACACCGAATCTGCTAGTGTCTTGATCTTAGACCATCCATCCTCCAAAACTGTGAGAAATAAATCCAGTAATGCTTCTACCTGTTAATATTGGCACATCCTCTCTGCTGTTTATGAGCCATCTGGTTTATAGCATTTTGGTACAGCAGCCTGGACAGACTAAAACATAAGTAAAAACAGAAAAGCAAAATTTGATATTGTGATATAATAAGAAATATACATTTATCCTCCTTCCCTGATTCCTGGCACACAGCTCCTAAAACCCTTATAGATGGGGCACTAGAAAAATCTTTGTTCTAATAATTGGTCTTTGACCATGATTTCTGACACAGAACTCCTAAGACCTTTGTAATTTCCTGAGTGTTAGGAGTATTGACATAGAGCTCCCAAATCCCTTGAAATGTCTTGGGTGATAGGAGCATCTTTTGTTCTAATGAGGCAACTCTTGAAGGGCTCTTGGATGGCATAAGGTTGGGGGCTGGTTGCCAGGTGAACCAACCATGTGATTAGAGGGTTGGAACTTTCAGTCCCACTCCCTAAACCTCCAGAAAGGGTCGTGGGGCTGAAGATTGAGTTGATCACTAACTAATGGGCAACGATTTAATCAATCGTGCCTATGTAATGAAGCCTTGATAAAAACCCAAAAGAAGAGGGTTCAGAGAGCTCTAGGTAGCTGAGCACGTGGAGGTGTCTGGAGGGTGGCACCCCCGGAAAGGGCATGGAAGCTCGGTGCCCCTTCCCACATATCTTGCTCCATACATCTCTTCCATCTTACTGTTCTTCTGTATCCTTTGTAAAATCCTTTATAATAAATGGGTTAATGTAAGTAAAGTGTTTCCTTGAGTTCTGTGAGTCATCCTAGCAAATTAATTGAACCCAAGGAGGGGGTAGTGGGATTTATAACCAGTTGGTCAGAAGCACACATCACAATCTGGCGCTTATGTCTGGCCCCTTAAGGTAAGGGGCAGCCTTGTGGGACCAAGCCCTAACCTGTAGGATCTGACGCTGTCTCCAGGAAGTGTCAGAATTGAATTAAATTATAGGACATCTAACTGATGTGGCTAGAGGATTGATTGGTTGATGGGGAAAACCCCACACACATTTTGGTAACCACAGGGGAAGCATTCTGTGTTCTGAGAGTATATAGTAAGAGGAAAAAAAGTTCATTTCCTTTTTTCCCCCAGAAAAATTAAGCTTCATTGTGGGTGCTGTGTTGTTGATAGACTGAGAATGGGGAGGTGAGAATCCAGCCAAAGGGAACAACTGGAGACTATTGCAACACCAAGGAGGAGAGACAACGTGTGTTTGAACCAGAAATGATGGTGGGGATGTAGGGGAAGACTGGGTCCTGCAGACTTCACTGAGGGCAACTCATTAGATTTCGATGATCAGAGAAAAGAGATGTCAATGGACTCCCAGGTATCCAGCCTTGGAGCCTGGAATGATGTGCCAATGTTAATAGCTATAAGTAATACACACTTAACAGATCTAGGTGGGTAATAACTGTTTCCATTGTGGATATTTTAGATCTAACACTGCTACAGAACTTGTAGATGGAGGTGGTCAATAAGTACAGTGACAAATGCAGGTCAAAAGGGAATTGGAGCTGGAAACATACTTGGGGAGTCCTTGGTGGATGGAATTAAGTCCCCTGATATGTGCTCTCGAGACCCTCTCCCCACTTCCCATCATGGAGCCTGTCATGTTGGATTAAAACCACTTGTTTTCTCTTTAGGCTGTGAATCCTGTGACGATGGAGGCTGTCTTGTTCTCCATTGTATTCTTCGTGTCTGGACTGAGGACCTGGATTATTGAGTACCTAATAAAGCAAAGATGATCAAGAACAGGATCTTAGGGAACATCAAAACTAAAGGGCTAGGCATCAAGAAAAGACCATCAAAGGGGCTGTCAAAGTAATCACCAGAGAAAGAGGAGCGTTATGGAATATGGAGTCTCTGGACCCAAATAGAGAGAATTTCTAGAGTAGAGGGTGGTGCAGCGGTCAAGATGTTCTTGTTCTAGATAGCTTTTGCACCTGCCCCTTCCCAGCCCCGCCTTCTCTAGAGAAACCGCCCAGTGCACAGGTACTGCACCTCTCCCCTTCTCCACAGAGGTTGTTTAGGCCAAGGATGGACACCTGACCCAAGGCTGTGTTCACTAGTGGTGAGGTTTTAAGGGAAAGTAGAGGGAGGGAGAAGTCAGTATCATGACAAACCAAAGCTTTGTGACATTTATGAGTAACAGGGACTCTGGGTAAACAAAGGAAACTCATAATGGACAGAAAGAGAGAATAAAGCAGAGAGGCCATCTCCGTTCCAGATAACTTTCCAGCTTCCAGCTTCTAGCTTCAGACCCTGCAAGACCCACCCTCATCTTAGGTTTCATGTGATCCAATAAGCTCCCTTTTTCTTAAGCTCATTTGAATGAATTTCAGTTCTTCCTACCTACTTGACTCCAACTAGAATTGTCTTTACATCTGCTATTTACATAATAATTTAAGGGAAATCAAAAGTCTATGGATTTAGAAAACTCTTTCCTTTAGCTGGATATTATCAGGAACCCTCCACTGATATTAAAAATATAATCTTCGCTTACAGTTGGGACACCCCCATTTCGAATTTTCAAGCTGGAGGAATCTCAGAATTGGACAGCGAGGAGGTTGACTGCCTGCAGTCATATGCTAGTTAGCGTCCTACGAAGGACTCAATTCCAGAATGCCTGACTCCAGTCCAGGGACTTTGACACAACCTTACCCCATCCCTGCCACCCCTGGGCTCAGGGAAACAAATCCCAATTCATTGCTCAGTCGGACTGAGGACTCAGCCCCATCAGTCCTCCACCAAATCTAACTACAGGAGGAAATGCTCCAAGACCTTGGCTGAGTTCTCCACAGTCAGACCCCTCTATCAGGAAGGTGGCTTAAATGAATTTAAACCCACCCAGGTTGGCCTGTGATGACTGTTCCATTAAGGCTGAAGGCCAGGCAGGATTCCGTTTGTTGAAATCTGTGTTCCTTTTGAACACTTTTAAAGTCACATCTGGTGCTGACCTTAGAAACAGCACTTGTGTGCTGAATGAATGCAGTGTGACTGTGTGTGCTCAGGGTTTTGGGACTTCTCTGAAAGGCGCTCCCAACCCTCCCAAACTGGCACAGGATGTCCGGCCGTGGTCGGCTTCCTCCACCGCGGCAGAGGATGCCAACTGAAACACGACCTCCTGCCAAGACTCTGGGACCACGCTCAGATCCAGGTCCCTGGGGGCAAAAGGCAGCTCTGTGCCAAGTTCTCCAAAGCCCGGCTCCTCCCGGGCTCTCATCCTGGAAGTGCTCTGGCCTCCTCTTTGGAAAGGGCCCATCAATCTTCTGAGGATTTCTGACACCAGTCGGAGCGCTGGAAACTGCAGGCCCTTCGTCTGTCAGCTGCCTCACACTCTCCAGCCCGGCAAAGCTCTTTGCAGTGTCTGGAAAAGCAGTTACTGGTTTGGTTGTGGTCTGCCTTTGCAGCTGAGCTGGTTCCAAGTGCCACGTCCTCCACCGGCTGCTCTGGCCCAGGACACTCAGGAAAGGCGACAAGGCAGCACCCTTGCACACTTGCCTGGAGCTATGCTCCCTCCATTTCTTGGAACCCAAATATATTTTATTTTGTGAAAGGAATGAATACAAAGGCTGTCACCCCTTTGCCCAGCCCCCCATCTGAAATTCTTCCTCCAGCTGTCTTGATAGCGATGCTCGACAGACTGGAGGAGAATAGTTTGAATGACGCTTCCCAGAGCAATATTTCACTGGGCTTGTGTTGAATTGATCTAGCCTGCAATGCCATTTATCTTCACAACCTTCTTAGAGAAGAGCAGGAGAACAAATCTCTTTCGTTCACATATGGAGAAACTGAGACTAAGGGAAGCTACAGAGACAACTGTAGGGAAAAAGCCAGCACAGCAGGGCCAATCTGAGAAAACGCATGATGATGAGATAGTCTTCTCCTGACTTTAGGGATTTATACAATCACCAGGTACAGAGGACACCATGGGAGGGGATTTAGGAAGAACTGGAGATGGGCCCCCTTACAAAATTCATTTGAGTGAACTCAAATTTAAACATGACCCCCCACCTCCAAGTCTAGTATTCTTGTGCTGGTGCCCCAAAACCTAGGACAGGAGATGGCAGCTCCAGCAAGGTTTCCCTGATCACCCGTCCCCACCCACCCCTCCCCTCTAAGAGCTATTCTCTCAATCACAGCCTGAACCACCCTTCCTTCTTTATGGTTTTTCACTGTTTTCAAATTCATGTTGTTCTTCTCTCACTCAGCTAGATTACTTGCTGCTTCTCAAGGGATGGACTGTGCCCTAGATTTTAGAAACCCCAACTCTTCTGGGTTTTCTCTTTGTTTTCTCACTGTTTGCCAAATGATGGAGTCACACATAGAGCCCCAGGGGCAGGATCAAAGAAGGCAGTCACTTGGGACTTGGGGGAAAGCAGTCTTGTTTTCCATAAGAAACAACCAGGGAGAGAAAAAAATCAATGTCTGAAATAACTGTTGAGAAAGAAGTGTGGCTTTCTCTTGGAGTCATAGAAAGTGGTTCTGATGTCAGCTTCACACGTAAGAGAATGGATCCAGGGTGAATCCCTGATAGCTGGCTGAGGCTGACTCAACCCATGGGGAGCTGCTCAAACCCACGGGGAGCTGCCCAGCACATCAAGTATGGGGATTCTCCAGCAGCTACTCCTGCCGGAAACTTCTACCTGTGCCTGTGCCCACGGCCCCGTGATCTCTGGGAACAGCAACCCGAGGGGCCTATCTGCCATGTTTCAGCCTCACAACCTGCCAATTTCACCTCCTTGGCACTACCCATAGTAAATGCCATGAAGGAGACTCAGACTCAAGGGACCACAAATCTGCCCCATCTTGAGCAAATGACTTCCACTCTCTGGCTCTTGGTGTTAGTGTCTTTGTAAAACAAACAAAATCAGACTAGCTGATCTGTGAGGGAGCCTCTACCCCCAAAATTTCATTGTCTAGACTGGCAGGGAGTGTGTGGGTTTGGTTCTCATTTGGTTGGTTTTCTCGTGTGTGTCTTGGCCCCTGCATGGCCACTTTGGCCCAGGGTGGAGAGCATCGTTATCTACATCAAGTACTCTGTAACTAGAGAGTGACTATGCGGCTCCCCTCCAGGGAGGCGTGGGGTGGGCCTAAGGCATTCCAAAAGATGTGTGAAATGTCTTTGAAGTCAATAATTTCCTTTAGAAATTCATGTATATTTTGCATTCTTTTCTATATTATGACTGAGTTGCTTAACATAGGAATTTTTGTCTCCAAATCTTAGGATAAAGTGACCCTTCAGGAGGATGCTTCTTGCTAAAAGAAGCTTGTTTGAGCTTCCTGTGGTGAACTGCTACATACTTCTGGAACTAGTTTAAGAAGTACTAACCTGGCCAGGCATGGTGGCTTACGCCTGTAATCCCAGCACTTTGGGAGGCCAAGTGGGGCAGATCACGAGGTCAGGAGATCAAGACCATCCTGGCTAACATGATGAAACTCCATCTCTACTAAAAATACAGAAAAATTAGCCGGGCATGGTGGCGGGTGCCTGTGGTCCCAGCTATTCAGGAGACTGAGGCGGGAGAATGGATGAACCCGTGAGGCGGAGGTTGTGGTGAGCCGAGGTCACGCCACTGCACTCCAGCCTGGGCGACAGAGCAAGACTCCGTCTCAAAAATAAAAAAAATAAAAATAAAAAGAAGCACTAATAAGCACTAATCTGTGGGTGTTTGCAGGAATACCCAGGGCTGAAAATTCATCTTTTGGTCCATCCAGGAATCCCTTCTCACATACTCATTCTTTTCTGTTAAAATGCAAATTCTCTTGGAAAGGGGCTAAAAGTTAGAAAAAAAACTGAGACAAATATAAAATTCTTTATCTGTGTCTGACAGTCAATTACAGCAGGATAGTCCGGGGCTGTTTGGATCAACAGTAGTTGGTGTCTGAGGATTTTGGTAAACTTCAGTTGAGTCAACAATGTGATTTGACTGTGTCCTTCAGAGCAAGAAGGACATAGTCTTAGCACTGAGAAGGCTCCCCTGGAGAACTGCATTCAGCGCTGGAACCATAAGTCAGAGGGATTTGGACTAAACAGCAATGATCTGGACAGAGATCATGGACGTATGTCACATGGGGAATGAATGGAGAGATCAGGAGGGGAGTGGGCTGGGAGATGCTCCCAATAGTCATCATGGGGATGGGTTTTTGATTTGTGTAGCTCCAAAGGGCAGGACCTAGACTAGCACTCCTGCATTTTAGGAGTGCAGATTTTAGATCAGCACAGGGAATCCCAGCACCTTGTGAAATGGGGATGGGCTGCCTCTATAGAAAGAGGGTGCCCTGGTCCTGGGAGGGTCCTCCTATTAGTGGAGGGCTGGAGGGTCACTGGGTTATGGGATCCTTTAAAAGGGTGAGATGCACATGGAAGCACAGCTCCTAGATCCCCTTCAGGGAAGGGCTTGCTATCTAGCTGTGGGGAATGTGGTCAGCAGACAGCTTCCAAGGTCAGCTCTTCAGGGTTGGCCTCCCCTGCAGGGAGCCTCCTTTCCTGGGGCATTTGCACCTGGTGACTGAGAGAGGTCTGGACAAGCACAGAAGCCTGGACATCTAGGCAAGAGCTAGACCGGCTAAGGCTTTGTTGGGTCTGCCTCACTGTTTGATGTCTTCTTGTGTGCCCCAAACTCCATCCCAGTGTGTACTTGGGAAAAACTCTATCTGAGACAAAAACATACAACATGGGATGGGTCATCCTGAGATTCCAAGGATCATACTATTATTCGTCACTTACACCTGATTGTGAATAAACCCACTGAAATCTTTGCAGAGAACAAGTTTATACAGGTGTAGCTCAAGGAAAGGAAAGGGGAAAGAGTCACAAGACAAGTAGGTTAAGAGGTAAAGGATTGAAGTTTACACTTTAAATATGTGGATTATATCCCATAAAATGGTTTTTAAAAAAACGTTTAAAGAGAGAGAGAGAATGAAGCTGACCTAAGACGTCCAGACCCTCCCAGGCTGTGCTAGGGTACTAGCACACAGCCAGGTATCAGGAACTAGAAGGACTTGTGCAGGACCCTTGGCTTCTCACCAAGGCTGTCCCCATGAAGCAGATTTCACACACCCATAGCACACTCAAGGCATGACTAGCAGCCCTTGAAGGCCCTGCTGGCCTCACCATCATCACTGTGCCCCACAGTGAAGCAGGGAGGAGCCCTCCTGCCAGACACATCCCAAGGCTGCTATGTGTTCTCCTCCAGTAGGGGTCAGCAGACCGTTTCTGTAAAGGGCCAGATAGCAAATATTTCAGAGTAGGTGGGCAATATGGTCTCTGCTGCAACTGCTTAACCCTGCCGCTGTAGCACAAAAGCAGACATAGATAGTAAGTAAATGAATGGGCATGGCTGTGTTTCAATAAAACTTTACTTACAAAAACAGAGAACGCGGTGGCTCAAGCCTGTAATCCCAGCACTTTGGGAGGCCGAGGCGGGTGGATCACGAGGTCAGGAGATCGAGACCATCCTGGCTAACATGGTGAAACCCCGTCTCTACTAAAAATACAAAAAACTAGCCGGGCGTGGTGGCGGGCGCCTGTAGTCCCAGCTACTCGGAGGCTGAGGCGGGAGAATGGCGTGAACCCGGGAGGCGGAGCTTGCAGTGAGCCGAGATCGCGCCACTGCACTCCAGCCTGGGCGACACGGCGAGACTCCGTCTCAAAAAAAAAAAAAAAAAAAAAAAAAAACAGAGAACGGACCAGATTCGGCTTAGGTATGTAGTTTGCTCACCTCCGTCCTAAAATCATGGACCAGCCTAGTTGGAAATAATCCCAGGCCACAGAACAGGAAGGTTTTCTCTATTTGCAATCCAAAAAGGCATCATGTTTCTTGTCTTCCAGGCTTTGCTGGAGAAATGGAACCAAATGTTCTATATATATTTGACATACATTAAAGTTCAACTGGGAACAGAGATTCACAGGATATGGTTCCTGCTCTTAAGGTCCCCATGTAAATAAGCAGGTAATTCTCATTCAGTGTGATAAGCACATGGGAGATGTGGGTACATATATGTATGTTTGGGCTAAAACCATCACTAGCCAATGTCAGCAGGGTTCAGATAATTAACTTTGGGTGCCTGGGTCAGTTGACCCTCATGGTAGTTAATAAAGTTGTATCTGTAGTCACTTCTAGCTGTTGTCTTTACATCTATAGAGGACTTGCCTTTTTCTTTTTAAATTATTTTTTCAAAATTAAAAAAAAAAAAAAAAAACTTTAAATAGAGACAGGATCTCCCTATGTTGCCCAGGCTGGTCTTGAACTCCTGGGCTCAAGGGATCCTCCTGCCTCAGCCTCCCAAAGTGCTAGCATTACAGGCATGAGCCACCATGCCCAGTCACCTTTTTCAAATTAATCTTGGAAACAAAGACAAACATAATCCCAGTTTGTCACTGAGCCAGAGCCTACAGGTATTGTTTTGGGGCATACACCACAGAACTGGAGAGTTGTCACAGCCATTGCATGGGAAGGCCACGGGCTGGGTGTGGCTCCAGATCCATGTTCTCGTATCCTGGGCCTGCTCAGTGTGTTTCGGCTCCTGTGTATGCTTTTTTCTCTGCAGTTCCACGACGTCCGACCCCGGCCTTCTCAGAGGACGCTAACCCTCCTGCCCGCCCGAGACTGCCAGCCCTGTCTGTGGGTGCCCTCTGGTGGCCTGTCGGCTGGTGAGCCTCAGCGCCTGTTAAGGCAATCAGTCAGGGAGAAGGAGGAAGCGTGAGACTGAGTTGCAGACATTTCCACCAGCTTCTCCTTTGCCAACACAAACCCAAGCCTCCCTCTAGGGATTTTGGAGTGCATTCAGAGCTTGGGGAAGGAATCATTTTCATTCCTAATTCGATACCCTTCATTTTTTCGACCAGGATGGTTCACATGATCAAACCGCACAAGAGGCCGTCGCTCCGTGTTCTGCTTATGGCAGAGAGGGCACGGCGGCTCCCCAGGGCACTCAAGATCTGAGGGATCTGGGGGCCCAACAAGTTAAGAAGCAGCTTTGAATCTCTTCCTGGGGAGGCAATTCTTCGCGTCTAATTTTCCGCTCCTCTTCTTGTTCCTTTAGTGTCTACTGCAGTGGGGGTCTCAGTGGGAATGGACTAAGGATGCAGGAAAAGTGTGGGGGTCTGAGTACAGGCAGGTCCAGAGCTGACTCAGCTTCGGAAACACCGTAGAAACTAGTCCCAGTTCTCCCACCCACCTACTCACATGGCTGGAGGACTTAGCAAGGCCCTAGAGCACACTGGTTGACCCCATGGACTCCTGATCCAGGCTGCCTGGGTTCCGATCCTGGCTCTACCACTTTCTAGCCATGTACCCTCAGACAAGTTACTCAACCCCTTTGTGCCTTGGGGTCCTTGTCTGTAAAATGAGAGTCATAATATTGCCTACCTCCAGCGCTGTTTTGAAAAATAAGTGGGTTGGTACCTGAGAAAATGCTCAGTAAATACTTCCTATTGTTATTCAGGAGAAAGTTCATACTAACTGGGATAGGAATCTGAAGACGTCGGTTTCCATCCCAGTGCCACCTTATCCAGCTGTGTGTGTTCCGGGAAGGGTGACTTCACTTCTCTGTGCTTAGAGCCTTCTATTCCAAGATGAGGATGAAGACTAACTCCTTCCTCTAAACTCCTCCATTGACCTCATGGTGAAGGCCCAGCTCCCTCACCTGGCCTCTAGTGCTCTTCATGCTCCAGCCCCTGCCTTCCTCTCAAGCCTCATTTCATGCAACACCCAAGGTGGTGATGGCTGATGAGTGATACTGTAAAGCACCCATCACATCATGTCTCTCCTCTGCTCAGAGGCTTCCCATGCCACTTCCAAAGGTTTCCCATGCCACTGAGAGTAAAACCCAAGGTCCTCTGCACAGGCTGCCAGGTCCTACAGTCTGACCTCAGCTCCCCCCAACCCCGCCACACCTCCCCTCAACACACACCTCAGTGGCTGCTCCCAGCTCCCTCTTCCAGGATGCCAGCCCTCTTCTGCCTTGGGGCCTGATATGGTTTGGCTCTGTGTCCCCACCCAAACCTCTCCTCGAATTGTAATCCCCACATGTCGGGGGAGGGGCCTGGTGAGAGGTGATTGGATTATAGAGGCAGACTTCCCCCTTGCCAATCTGGTGATAGTGAGGGAGTTCTCACAAGAAGTGGTTGTTTGAAAGTGTGGCACTTCCCCCTCCACTCTCTCTTCTGCTTCGCCAGGGTAAGACATACTTGCTTCCTTCCCCTCCTCCTTCCACCATGGCTGTAAGTTTCTTGAGGCCTCCCAGTCACGCTTCCTGTACAGCCTGCAGAACTGTGTCAATTAAACCTCTTCATAAATTACCCAGGCTCAGGCGGTTCTTCATAGCAGCGTGAGAACGGACTAATATGGGGCCTTTGCCTTTGCTGTTCCCTTGGCCAGGAGCACTTCCCTCAGAGCTGCCTGGTCAGCCTTGCCTCCTTCAGGCTTTTGACCAAGGGTCTCATGATGAGAGTGGCCTTCCCTGATTTCCCTGCAGGTGACAGAACACTGCCCCATTGCTCTCTATCCCCTGGTCTGCTTTATGTTTCTCAGTCGCCTTGCCATCACTAACCCATACATGCAGATTTGACGTGGCTCACTGTCTGCCTCCCCCATGTGCGGTGTGAACAGGGGCTTTGTTTTGCTCCCTGCTGTGTCTCCAGCTCCTAGAACTCTGTTGGGCACAAAATAGGTGC
Source organism: Theropithecus gelada (assembly GCF_003255815.1). Classification (NCBI taxonomy): domain Eukaryota; kingdom Metazoa; phylum Chordata; class Mammalia; order Primates; family Cercopithecidae; genus Theropithecus; species Theropithecus gelada. Next base: position 45,563,176 of record NC_037686.1, on the reverse strand, counting down.
TCAGAATCTGTGTGGATCTGTGAAGGATGCTGGCTTGCCTAACAGAGGAAATTGTTTTGGCAAGGAACATCCAGGAAAGATGTCTCTTAACCTAAAACCTGGAGGCACTATCGAAAAGACCTCCAGTAACGGAGACAGCACTCTGGGCCCCCCGCACCAGCACTGCCCACCTTTCTACCTCCAGGCACCTGGGAATTGGCCCCAGGCGGGATGAAGCCACAAGAGGCTGGGTGGCCAGCCTGAGTTCTCTCCCGCTGCAGGCAGGAGCGCCTCTTTTCACTTTTTATTTCTACGCCGCATTACTTGAACACTTGGTGGCTTCCAAAATGAAGTCACATGGCTTGATGGCAGCTCTCTGGAGGGAAATGCCGCCCTTTAATTGTCCTCAGGACTATTCTGAAAATAGAGTCCTTTTTATTCAAAGCTTAATTCTGTTAATGTTCCCAATATAAATGAATAATATAAAGCGTAAGCGAATTCTCTCCTGACAGTGTTCCTCTGCTCTATTTAAAGACCCTTCTGGGGCAGAACCTGGACTCTGCTTTTACCAAACCCACTTAAAAATCCCGCCCCCAAGAAACTGCACTGATTTTCCTTGGGCACAGTGTGTCCTGGAGAGGGACATAGACGGGCGTTGAGGAACATCTGCTTGTGGACCGAACCTCCCAGACTGTGAACTTTGTCCACTCCCCACCACCAATCTGATCCAAGGGGACACAGGAAGCCTCGGTCCCCAGAGGCTTCAAGAGCGTTATGGATGGGGACAAGGGACACAGGCGACAGTACAGAACAGAATGGAGCACAATGATGTAGTCACAGCATAAACAACTGAGTTAACTTGATGAGACTGGCTGGGAGTACCTTGTCAGTTCCAGACATGGGTAGATTACAGTCATTCAGGAAGCTTGAATGCTCAACTCAGTGCCTACTTCTTCCAGGAAGCCTTCCGTGCAGCTGGAGGGGATCTCCCCTTCCCAGTTCCTATTGCACTAATCGCACCCCTGGGTGATACTGAGCTGTCGCCACCTTTGAGTGTTTATTTGGGCACAGATGGAATCACTCCCTTGGGGACACCTGCTCTGGCCAGGGGGTGGAAGCTTTTCTGTGTGCTCTGTCACCCTCTGCACTCCATCCCTCCATGATGCCACAATGGCCACAACCAGTGGGGCTGGCTGCAACATGTTTGTGTCCCTCACCAGGTCTAATGCACTGGGAGGGGAGGACCCCTGTTGGTCTGGGTCATTGCCATATGCCCTGTGTCTAGCACAATGCCTAGACCATGGTGGGCCCTCAATCAGTCTGTGGAGAATAAAGGGATCTCCCCTACTAGAATACAATATCCTAGATGTACAGGGCCATGTTCCACACTTCTTTGTCCCTTTATCAATACCTATCAGTTGTAGCACTCTCTAACTACTTGCTGGCTAAAGGAACGAATGGGAGGAAGGTGTCACAGCAAAGATGGTATTTGAGTTGGGTTCTCAAAATTGAACCAATTCAGAAAGTCTCAGAAAGAGTGACTGGTTAAGATCTCATTAGCCCTTTACTGTGCTCTAGCACCATGGTGGGGTTCTCATGGTTAATCCTCTCATGGTTAATTACAGGAAAGGCCACCCAGAGGCATAACAGAGAGGGTACGCCTGCCGCCTGGCTTCTGGGTCTGCCCCAGCCATGTACCTACGCAGGGGCCACCTTTGCATCCTCAGATCCCAGCACAGTGGCAGATTACTCATAAACATATGTTGGATAGAATTTAATATCTCACACCCACTAGTTAGTATTCCGTAGCCCACAAGACTGGGACATCTGAGACCCTAGGTGTAGAAGAAATGTATGCAGGAGGGGCCCTAAGCAAAAATTGCCCCATCTGCTCAGATTCTGCAGCCTAAGATTCTGCATAAGTGAAAGGATTCTAAGTCTCAGACAGCCACCAAGCCTTGTCAAGTTCATTCTGAAGGCCTGTCACACCCAAGATGTGTAGTGAGAGTCATCTCCAAGCAGCTGAATTGGGAGGAGTCCAGCACAGCCCCTCATGGCTGACACATGACTCAGGTGAGGATGGATGGGCAGAGTGACATCTGGGAAGGAGGCAGGGTCTTCAGGAAAGGAGGTGCCTAATTCAGAGCATGGGCTGGGCTATGTGGAGGCCCCACAAGGCTCATTTATCTTGGTGGGCAGTGGGTTCCCAGAGTGGTAAAATTTCATTTCTCCTGGAGCATCTGATCCATAGGTAGTTTGAACTGGTGAAACAGGAAAAGTTCGCTCGTTCCCCTTGCAGGGTGTGCGATGGAGGTGTGGCTCGCTTCTTCAGTGCCCCACTGCTCAAACCTCTAGGGGTAGCATGCAGACAGGAAGGCTGTGGGGCTCCAACACCATGGCAGCGTCTAGGGGTAAATGTTTGCAGCTGAAGCCCAGTGGGCATGTGTTACAGGGTGTTCTTTCAGTCTAGCCATCCGTAGGCGGTTTGTGTTAATCAGCTCAATTAGACTCCTTGCCTTATCGCAAGGACAGAGGGCTTTCTGTATCCCAGGGCTTCTTGCCTTGGTGTACCGGAAGAATCGGATCACACGTGGGCTTGGAGAATGAGTGCAAGGTTTCATTGAGTGGCAGTAGCTCTCAGCAGATGTGGGAGCCAGAAGGGAGATGGGGTGGGCAGGTGGTTTTCTCCTGGAGTCAGGCCGCTCAGTGGCCAGGCTCTCTTCCAACTACCCTTGGGTGAACTGTGCCGTGTTTCGCTGGTCGATGGCCTGCCGGTGTCTGCTGGTGCTTGTCGGTGTGTTCTTCCACTCCTCTCGAAGTCCAGCTGCTTGTGTCTCTGCCCGCTAGGGTCTTTGGGTTTTTATAGGCACAGGATGGGGGTGTGGTAGGTCAGGGTGGTCTTGGGAAATGCAACATTTGAGCATGAAAACAGAAATGCCTGTCCTCACCTAGGTCTGTTGGCACACGCCCGGGGGTGGAGCCCTTGCCAGGGACCACGTCCTTCCCTTCCCAGCACTTCCCTGGCCCCCTCCTGTATCATGGGAATATTCCAAATGCAGGGCAGCAAACTGCAAAGAGAAGCATAACAGTACCCCTTCCTCCTGTCCATACCTCTCCTACTCCTTCCTTCCATCCACACCCCTCCACCCAACAAAATGAGAAAAGAGACACAGAACAGGAAAGCCAAGGCAGCAGCTCGGATGTCTGTCTTCAGTCTGCACTCTACAGGGATGTGCCTTTAGGTTCACTAGGTGATATAGGTGCTGCTGGCAAGAGACCCCTCTAGGAACTGGGGGCCAAGCTCATCCAGCCCAGACAGCAGCTGTGAGCTGGTCTGGGGCAGAGCTGGGGGAGCCATTTACCTCCCATGCCTCGTACATAATAGGGGGTTCCTGGGTAGGATCTGGAGCAGGTGATCAGGCGGGGATACCTTCGTCCCAGCCCTGTAGCTTTGTCCCTGCCACCCCTACCTCTTCCAGGTGTGCTCTGGTGGCTACCAAGATACGCTGCAAAGCCCCACACTGCCAGTCTGGGGAGCAGACACACAGCTCTCAGCACAGGCAAGCTCTCCCCACCCCAAAGTCCGTGTCTCTGGTGGATGCTCCAGGCTGCCTCTGTGTCTCTGTCTTTACCTAGGTTAAGCCTCAGTTCCTTTGGGCATACAATGGGAACAATAATAATAACCTTCATTTTCTACTTGGGACTGTTAGCATAATCCAGGAGGACCTTGGGTGTGAGGTCCAGGGGGACCCATCGGGGGCTCCAGGTTAATTATTGTTATTACCTCTGCTTGACTGATAAAGAAAGGGGAAGAAGAGAGGTCACATGCTCGGACAGGCCTGCTGTGATCAGGCTGAGGCCTGGCTGGAATCTGTTCGTTCTATTTCAGCAGGTCTGCAAGCAGGAATGCAGGAAGCAGTACCAGGCCCACAGCCCAGAAGAGTGGGTGCCACTGGCTGAGAGAGGGCAGATAGGGGGATGGCCAGTGGCCAGGATCATGCCCAAGGGGCTGTCTGGGGCCTCAGCTCCTTAGGGCCCAGGGAGGTGGAACATGCCAGAAACTGTGGAACCATGAGGCAATTTGGGAGCCTCCCTGCCTGTTCCTAGATCTTCTCAGGGGGTGGAACAGCCCTAGAGCGGACAGCTTCAAGTGTCGCCTAGGCTAGAACAGAACAGCCTGAGCTCCCCTAGAGACCTCTGGGGTTGTCTGAGGCCTGTCAGGCTCTTCCTTGGAGAGCCTCAGTGCCTTCTTCTGGGACAAATAATATATCAAATGAACTGAAATACCCAGAGAGCTCCCTGGGAGCCGGCACTGAGCCTGGCACTGCTGGGAATGCAAAGGGGACTTAGACCCATTGCTCACTCTCCAGGCAATTCCACTCCAAAGTGAGCACTTGGAGAGAAAGGGCGGCAGGAGGGTAAGGCAGCAAACACCCAGGTGGCTGCCCCCAGGGCAGAACCTGAGGTTCAAGAAGACCAGGAGAGCACCAGGAGCCAGAGACGGGACACTGCTGTCTGTCTAGGAGAGGTGGGGAAGGTCAGAAAGACTTTTGCGGAGTTGGGGTTTCCTTAGAGACATTTCTGAGCACTGGTTTGGCCCTGAGGCTGGGTTTTGGGTCTTGACTCTGCTATTCCTATGAACAAGTGGTTTTGAATTCTCCAAGCCTGTATTTTCTCATCTATAAAAGAAGGAAAATAATATATCTGGCCATGCCGTGGCCATGATGATGGAATGAGATCATGTTCACAGCACTGAGCAGGGTGTCTGTAAAGCAAGTCTCAACAATACTCACTGTGCTTGAGGGTGGATGGGATTGAATTTAGAGAGGTGATGGGGAAAGGAAGGAGCCAGTGACAGGACAGGGCAATTCAGCCCATCAGCTTAGGTTTGAGCTACTCAAAAGTTCATTTTGGGTAATTAAGGAAGTTTCTACTTAAGGGCTTCAGTGGGGAAACGTTTAATAAAATGAACATTTCTTTTTAAAAAGTGAAAATTCTGTCCCTGTTTTTCTGCTTTCAAGTATAGATTTCAGAGAATTATTCCAGCATGTATTAAGCACATTGTTTATCCAAGATGCTGTGCTCAGAGTTGTGGTGATCCAGAGACCAGGTCATTTCCACCTTCAAGGAGTTTGCAAGTTCATGTGCACAGCCCTGTGGGAGAAGGCGATTTCAGGAAACCTAGCCCAACCCCTCTCTCAGATGCCTCCAAGGCACTGCCATGGATGGGTTCCCCACCCCCAGATGCCATGGGGTTGGGCAGATCTGCTTCTTTTGCTAAGATTAAGGGCAAATGGGCCACTGCTTACTAAGGTGGGCAAAGTGGGAGCAGCTAGAAGTGAGCACTAGAGATCTGGTGAGAAATTCCAAGACTCCAGGGCAAAACTTCCCCAACAAGCCCTCCTTTGCTGAATTTAAAATGAACAGCCCAGATGCAAAGAGAGTATTTGTTCTGTGTTCACAGGGAAATGGCCTGTGAAGATCTGACCTTGGCTCTGACTTCCACCCTCTCTTGTCACAGACCAGAGCCACAGAAGCATTAACCCTCAGTCCACCGAACCATTGCTGTTCAGCAAAAGGCATCCAGCTCCTTGTTTGGGTTTAGGGGAAGTGGGTGCAGCACATCACAGCGGTCATTTATTAAGCTTCACCTACTATGTGAGGTGCCTCATTATGCTAAAAGATAGACTCCCCATTTTATAGAGGAGGAAACTGAAACTTAGTAAGGTTTAATAATCTGTCCGATACTCATACAGCTAAAATGAAGCCAATGAGAAATGCTTATCAGAGCTGGACATCAAAGACTATGTTTTTAACCATAGCTCTACTAGCACCCAAGCCAGTGCTGTGTTTTAAGAAGCTCTTAAGGGACTCTGACAGTTTTCTTTATGAACCCTTCTTCCACAGTTCTAAATAGCAGAACTGTGGATTGTAGAGAAGCAAGTTGGAAACTCACAGCCATGAGGCTGAATCTAATCAAAAATACATTTTATTTAACTAAAAAAATGATTTAGTGTGTCTGTGTGTGTGTGTGTGTGTGTGCGCGCTTTTTTGTAGAGGTGGGGTCTTACTATGTTGCCCAGGCTGGTCACAAACTACTGGCCTCCAGTCATCTTCCCGCCTTGGCCTCCCAAAGTGCTGTGCCCAGCCCTAAAATAATGTTTTTAAATTAAAACATTTTAATTTAAGTTAAATGTCTTTCCTAACATGTATCGCATAACCTACGTTTGGCCTTTTCCATGTTGAATTACCTGCCTGGCCTGGAAAGCATCAGAATCTGTGACCCTGTAAGAGCCGATCTCTCATCCTCACTGTGATGTCAGGGCTGGTGCCTTGGGACACTTGCATTTCGAAGGTGCTTCATCTCCTTTCCCTTGGAAGGTACTCTGGGGCTGCCTCATCTGCACTGAGAAATCAGATCGAGGGCCCAGAAAAACTGATAGAACCCTCACCTTTCCCTCACTTCACCAACTTTGCCTTCCCCTTCCCACCCTGCCGAGGACTCCATAGTCCCAGACAGGGGAGCCTGTGTTCCCAGGGCCAGAAGTCCACTGTGTGTGGGCAGCTCAAAGGGGCCAGGCTGCCAGCATTGACCTCATGATTTTCAGTGGACCCAGAAGTCCACAAGGCCTGGCATTGACCAAGATCACTGGGCTCAAGCCTGGGCTACTGCCACCTGGTCCAGAGAGCCTACAAATGCAGGGCAGCTCCCACCCCAGCTCTGCTGCCCTTCAAGACAGCACCAATAGCAGCCGAGGTGAGGGCCCCAGGCCCAAGAAAGGGGGCTGGCTGGTCCCCTGAGTGTCGTAAGGGCTATGCGTACCCCCTTGTTCACACGTTCCCAAAACAAGTCCTGGACAGCCTGTCTCATGACACCAGGAAACAGTTGCTTGATGGGAAACCTGCTCTGTGTGTGTGTGTGTGGGCACATGTGTGTGTGTGTGTGCTGGAGAGAAGAAGAAAGGAAGGGGAAAAAAAAACAAAAAAAAAACAAGAGAGCACTGAGCAATTCCAAAGGCGTGTGGTTTTCTTCTTGTGGTTTGATGCAAGGGCTTGGTGGTTTAAGTAAAGCCCTGAGCCCAGATTGTGGGACAGTTAAAGACTAGGTGGAGCAAAGGCGAGTCCTGAGAACAAAGAGCCTATTGAGGGCACCCTGCCCTGGGGGAAGAGGCAGGCAGCAGAGGGTGGGGCAGCCCCACTCACCTGTGGGAGCCCTCCTTGGGCACAGGCTTCTGGTCTACCCAAAAGCCGTCACAAGTATTACTCACTTAGGAGCTCTTCTATCAGCTCTCGGGGGCAGTGCTTGGACGGGGTCACCTGCAGCTACAACTTTCTAAGATTCTAGAGCTCTTTTTAGGGGTGTGGCTTTTCTTTCTACTTTTTAGTCTCGGCGCCCTGAAGGAGTCTAAGGTACAGCATGATAATAGCTAAATGTATACAGCCCTGCTCACATGCCAGACACTAAATGTTCTAAATGTTCTGTGCTAGCTCATTTAATCCTCACCATTCTAAGAAGTTGGTCCTGTGGTGATTTCTCTTTTACGGATAAGGAAACTGAGGCACAGAGAAGCTGAGTGAGTTGCTGGTTTGTCAGTCCAGCGAGTGGGCTCTGCATCTATATTACTGATGAAACACTGGCTCATTAGGGGAAAGGGAGAATGTCCAGGACAAAGGCAAATATCAGATCCCGCAGCACAGGTCCCTGCAGTCCAGGCCCTTCCTTCAGCCTTCTCCCCACAATAAACACAAACCAATGCAGAAGATGATGGTCACCCCCAGGGAGGCCGACACCATGGCTCCTGACCCAGAGGAAGGCAGAAGGAGTTGGGTTCACCTGGCGCCTGTGCTATCTGACAGACAAGGACTGGCACTGGTTAGCAGGGCCAGCTTGATGAGTCAGACACCCACTGCACTGAGCAGCCTTTGCATACACCTCTACTGTGAAGAACGTGCCCAGGGATTGGGATTTTCTGGTAAATTGTCATTTCTGGGTGTTACACACACCCTGTTAGCTTTGAGTACTGTTGCTAGAAACCTCCTTAAAATGACTGTGTAGGGATAATCCCAGCAGGGCAGCTCCCTGTCAGCCCAAAACAGAGCCCCCGGGCAGAACGCTGACACATATTTTGTGGGTGTCCTTTCGGCTGACCCCCAGGCTGTGGGAACTTGAGTTGCAGGCAAACTCCACACCTGGCCTCGCACCCTGGTGCCCCTCCAGTAGCCTCTCGCATCCCCTCTTCTCAGATCACAGGGCATGCTGAAGCCAACAGTGAGTGGGGAGACCCTCTAAGATCCCACAAAGCAGCACAGTGGGTAGAAAGAGAACAGTGGAATCCCAGAGACCAGACTTAGAGTCCATTACTCGCACTCTCTGATAGATAAATAAAAATGACCAGCTAGTGGTTACTGTGAGGATTCAAAGGGGCTTAGCTCCTATGGCACTGAGCATGGTGCCTGGCACAGTAAGTGCTTAGTGGGTATTAGCTGTTGCTACCTGGACCAGCACCTAAGACTACTGAGAGTGAAACTGATGCTGGAGAAGTGATATTGAATAATAATCTGTACCAGGGCCAAGCGTGGTGGTACAGGCCTGTAATTCCAGTAACTCAAAAGGCAGAGGCAGGAGGATTGCTTGAACCCAGGAGTTCTTGACCAGGCTGGGCAACACAGCAAGACCATCATCTCAAAAAAAAAAAAAAAAAATCCTGGGTGTGGTGGCTCATGCCTGTAATCCCAATGACTTGGGAGGCTGAGGAGGGAAGGTTCACTGGAGTCCAGGAGTGAAGGCTGCAGCGAGTTATGATCATGCTTCTGCACTCCAGCCTGAGTGACAGAGCAAGACTCTATCTCATTAACGACAAAATAATAATATGTACCTGGCATTTTTGGTTAGCATTTTCCATACATTTCCTTATTTGTTCCATGAAATAAGATGAAGAGTCACTTGAGAGCCAGAGAGGTTAAGAAACTTGCTGTCACTTTCCTGGCCTGAGGATCTCTGCAAAACCCAGTCCAGAACTGCAAGCCAGGAAACGTCTCACAAGAAAAGTCCATGCCCGTCAACTTCACTTGAGAATGCACTATATCTGGAAGCCATTAGCTTTATTCCTAGTGAGTAACAATTTAATCTGGCTGAGGCAAATAATAAATTAGGCTTTTTATTTTATTTATTTAGTTATTTATTTTGAGATGGAGTCTCCCTCTGTCACCCATGCTGGAGTGCAGTGGTGCTATCTCGGCTCACTGCAAGCTCTACCTCCTGGGTTCAAGTGATTCTCCTGCCTCAGCCTCCTGGGAAGCTGGAATTACAGGTGCCCAACACCATGCCCAGCTAATTTTTGTATTTTTAGTAGAGATAGGGTTTCACTGTGTTGGCCAGGCTGGTCTCGAACTCCTGACCTCCAGTGATCCACCTGCCTCAGCCTCCCAAAGTGCTGGGATTACAGGCATAAGCTACTGTGCTTGGCTGAAATTAGACTTTTTAGATCAGGATACAACATTGGGTTGTGTGAAACTTCAAATCTATTGTGTTGAAACTAAACTCTCCTTATTGCCAAATTAGAACATTATTGTTCACATTGGCAAAGAAATCCACACTTTTACAAAAGGGTTTTCTACCAGGCTTCTTGAAACATGGAGCTCTTCCATACTTTTCAGGACCGGAGCTATTACATAAAACTGGACACACATAGATGCTTGCATGGACAATGTTAACACTTTAAGGTCCAATTTATAATGTGTAAAGCCCCAATTTGGAGCTAGCTAGATAGTCTGTGAGGCAAGACTTAATGAGTAACGTGAACCTGCTTTGTCCCTATATCCTGAAGCATCATGTGTCTAACACAGACTTTGGCTTTCTGGGGTCACCATCCCTGGCTTCCTTCCCAAACTTCCATCTGAGCCATGCTGCTGCCACTGCTTGTAACAACTTCCCCAGGCTGGCAAGAATCTAGATTAGGCACAAGTCTACATGACCAACACATACCATTTGCCACACCAAGTTGTCCTCTGTTTCTAGACTTGGCTAAATTGCTACACCTAGATCATTGCATCTGGCTTTCTGAGCACCTGCTATGGAGCAAAATAATGTAAGATAAGAGTGTTAGTGCCCGCTAGAAAATGGAAGACAAAATAGAGCTACGAAATAAATGTTTCTTCATTTCTCCCTTCTGTGGATAACTCTGAGGACTGGCTTCTCCTTGAAATTCTAGAGAAAATCCAACAAGTAGCATGAACACACATGCCAATTGAATTGCATGCCTCCTCATGGTTAATCATGAAGCAGTGGCCAGCACAGTAACACATTGCATTGTTTTACATGTATCTTTGCCTCACTTCCCATTTTTTTCCACCCTTATATCCCTGCCCTTATGCCTTGCAAATACAGTGTCAGCACTTTAATCCTTGCTTAAAGCTCTGCTTTCTAAAAGACATAGGTTAAAACAATCGTCCAAGAGTGATTCTAGAGAACAATGATCAGGATGGAATTTTGAGTTGAATGTCCCATTTGGCTTAAAGTAATAGGTACTCCATTGCTGGTAGTATATGGCTAGTAACAACTCCTTGGCATTTGGTAGACTCATGATTTTTTCAATTTTCACTGTAGTTAATTGGGATAAAATGCAGGTCAGGCATAAGACAAGGCATTGGAAGATTAAGTGGCCATGGCCTTCAACCAGTATAGAAGCTGATACGGTTTGGGTGTGTCCCCACCCAAATCTCATCTTGAATTCCCATGTGTTGTGGGAGGGGCCTAGAAGGAGGAATTGAATCGTGGGGGCAGGTCTTTCCCATGCTGTTCTCGTGATAGTGAATAATGCTCACGAGATCTGACGGTTTTAAAAAGTGGAGTTTCTCTGCACAAGCCCTCTTCGCTTGTCTGCTACCATGTGAGATATGCCTTTCACCCTCCACCATGATTGTGAGGCTTCCCCAGCCACTTGGAACTGTAAGTTGATTAAACCTCTTTTTTTTTTGTAAACTGCCCAATCTCAGGTATGTCTTTATCAGCAGTATGAAAATGGACTAATACAGAAGCAATGTTACCTATGAGGCTTTTGGACTAGGATGGCTACTTATGGCAGCAGTAAAGACATTTAAATAAATAATAGGATCAGGGAAGTTGATTTATGGCTCTAGAAGCCAGGTGACTTGTATGGCAATATTAAAGGTCTTTATTTCCTGCAACATCAGGGAAAACTGTGTGAAGATCAGATTCAGAATCTGATTCTAAGGGTTTTGGAGCTGCCATGAAGATGAAATGCATAGCCTTGACAAGTATTGTATGTCAAGTCAGGGTCCTGATAGCAAAAGTGTAGAAATCTCAGACTTGGAATGGAGACTATTAGGTGGATGAACCTGAGCATCTAGAAACTCCAAATTCCTGTAAGCCCTCCTTCCCCAAAGACGTGACACCTTCATCTTTGCCACAGAAGACTAGACTCTACTTGCTGGCCGTAGGGTATAATAATCTCACCTGAAGCAGTGGCTTCCCAAGGTGATGTCCGTCCTTTAAGAAAAGCTAACCTCCACCACCTCTCATTCTCTCCAGACTGAGAGCCAGAGGCAGGTCTGGGCAAGCTTGGCTGCAGATGCAAAATCCTGTTTCAGGGTGAAATTGTCTAGATAAGAAAAAAGTTACAAACTCTAGCAAGAACTGCTGAACGTAAATTGAATATTGAGGGTAGTAGCCCAAAGAGGGGGCAAATACAGAGCTGGACAGTGGGGTATTCAGAAATGGGATAACTCATTTATGACTCATAATTTAGTTTTGTATCAAGAACACACAGAGAGTTTTCTAGGATGGTATTTGAGGCCTTGACTTCACAAGGAACTACAGAAAAAAAAGTGGAGACCACAGAAATACCTTGGCATAGTGTTGAAGAAGAGATTAGAAGGTTCAGGGAACTGGGAATATGATACAGGGACCTCTTATGTTTAGACCAAGAGCCTGCCACCCAGAGGGCATATTTTTCACTCAGACAGTAGAAAGCGCATTGGTGAGCAAGATACCAGCATCTTGGAGAAGCTCAGTGGTGCCTTTCAAAGGCACACACTGCAAATATAATTACTTGATAGGCAGCTAACCAGAGTGGTAGGTTCAGTCAGAGTGCTTTGGTCCACAGGGCTCTATGACAGTAATTAACAGATTACAGAGTCCAAGGAGTGAGTGGCATAGACCACCAATTAGGGTGCTATTGGGTTTATACAAACAGGAAGATATCTCGAACTGGCAAATGGAAGACTGACATTAACCACAGAAAAGGAAAATTGAAGCCTACGCCTCAGAGTCAGTTCACAGAGCCAGAGCCCATTATGAATGGAATTCTAGAACCCTAAGTGCTGATAAAAGTCATTCTCACAGAAGATCCAGTGCATCTGCAAACCCACCCTGTGGTTATTTCCCCAGTGCCCAAATATATAGTTAGGATAGATATAATTAGTATATACTTACCAGCTGGTAGATCCCTTACAGTAGTGGCCTGATTTGTGGAGTGAGGACCATTATGAGAAGAAATGGAAGCCTTTGAAAGGTCAAATGGAAGCTCTTGACATTTTCCTATCCCCAATACTAGCTTCCAAGAAAAATTAGAAGCAATGCCACATTTCTGGAGGAATTTTAGAGATTAGCATTACCATTCAAGATTTGAGAGATGAAGGTATTGGTCTCTATTGTATTCCCAATCAGCTCACCTCTGGCGGTAGACACTGCAAGCTTAATACTCTGTTTCAGCTGCTGGTCAAAATATAAGTTTTTTATTTCTTATTTTTTTAGAGATAGGGTCTAACTGTTACCTGGGCTGGACTTGAACTCTTGGACTCAAAGACTCAAGTGATTCTCTCACTTTCCAAGTAGCTGGGACTACAGGCACATGCCACTGGATATAGATATTTACTGGGGTAGAGCAACACAGCCTCAGGCAATCCATCAGTAGAGCGGGACCAAAGAAGTTTACCTTTTTTTTGTTTGTTTGTTTATGTAAAAATTTATTTGACCAAAATGTAGAAAAAGTGATACTATTCCATATGATACAGTTACAAGAATCTAAAGAAAAGTGTGGATTTGATTCCATTGCACAATTTGCTAGTGTATTTCCTGGGTAGTGTGGTGCTGAATAAATAGGAGTGGGGTGGTGGGGTGGGGTGGGTAAGGGATTCAGATAAGCCAGAAGCAGGGTGATTTTTAGTCGTTAATTGTAAACTTTACTCAGCCCCCACACGCTGCTGGGGAATGTGGAATGTTCCAGCTCTGAGATGTTAACTGAGAAAAGAGAAGTCAAACAAAGCCGATACATGCAGCCCTGTCTACAGAATCCTTCATTATCCAGTTTAATCAGGAGTTTCTTGGTGTTTTATTAACTTGGTCCCAAAGAAGGAATTCAAGTCCTAGATAAGTAAATCTTCAATTTGCTATTCCCTGAAGTATGGAAATGAAGTTGGGCCAATTTTTAATCTCTGCTGCCAGAGAGGCCCTTTCTGCTAATAGATAGAAACGCTTTTGCTCAACTTATGAATGACTTGTAGTCTTTCAGATATGGCTGACCTGAATTGGACTGAACTCCACCATATTCTGGCTGAGTGGGTCATTACTGGAATGAGACATTTGCTCTTCAGAGAACAACATTATTTTTATTTTATTTTTTTCTTGAGATGGGGTCTCACTCTGTCAACCAGGCTGGAGTGCAGTGGTGCGATCTCGGCTCACTGCAACCTCCACTTCCTGGGTTCAAGTGATCCTCCTGCCTCACCCTCCCGAGTAGATGAGACTACAGGCAGGCGTCACCATAATTTTTTTATTTTTAGTAGAGACAGGGCTTCGCCGTGTTGGCTGGGCTGGTCTCGAACTCCTGACCTCAAGTGATCTGGCCTCCTGAAGTGTTGGGATTACAGGCGAAAGCCACCGTGCCTGGCCAGAGAACAACTTTAGAATGAAGGAAATCACATCACATCAAAAAGAACATCACATCAAGGATCTATTAATTACCATCTATTAATTACTATATGTGGGTAATTACGACTATTACCCAAACATTCTACGTTGACTGCTTGAGAGGATGTTTGTTCTGCATGGTGGAGTGTGGAGAAAGGCCAGAATTCTTAGGTTAATCTATCCGTGGGTTATGACTTTCCACAATAGCCACCCCCGGCCCCCACCAGCCCTTTTATTGGCTCTGGATGGAAAATCCCTACCCATGTGATGGTGCCTATAGTTTGACCAACCGTTGACCCAAAAGGTTATGGTCTTCAGCGTTTTAATTATATCCACGACTAGATATTGGGGTCTGTGTTCTTCAAAGTGTGGGGCTGCCTATTCTCCCAGGAACCAAATGGCCTCTGTCTTAAGAAAGTATGCTTACTAGGAAATACCCTGCCTACCTTAGGAATAAATGCAACTCAAGGAAGAAATAAGAGAGCTGAAAAAGCTGGTGCCATTTGAAAAAAAAAGGGAAGGAATGAGATTTAACTGGTGCTCAAAGCTTCTCTGATACAAAATATTTGGTCATGTATTCATAATTTGCTTGACATTTCCAGCAAAGCGAAGATGGCAATAACAAAAGGAACTTCATACAAGAGAAAAGAAAGACCCACGGAGCTCCGCAGTTTCTGTTGGAACAAGACTCTTCTGTTTTGCTTATATACAGTTAAGTTCGTTTAGTGTCTGATCCAGTGTCTGATGTAAGCCCACGTTCTCTTCTTTGGCCTGGGCAAGTTTCTCTTCCAGGTCATCAATTGTCTTTTCCAGTTTTGCAACCGTTCTCTCTGCAAATTCAGCACGGGTCTCAGCTTCTTTCAGTTTGTCAGACAGAAGTTTAATTCTTCTTCATATTTGTCCTCCTTTTCAGAATACTTTTCAGATGCAGCCTCCAGAGATTTCAGGTTGTTAGTAACATTCTTGAGTTCTCTTCCTCCAGGTCACCACATTTCCCACATTTTAGTTCAGACACCTCCGCACGCTCCTCTGCCCTCTCCAGCTCACCCTCCAGGATGACCAGCTTACCAGCTACCTCCTCGTATTTGCGGTCAGCCTCTTCCGCAATGTGCTTGGCCTCTTTGAGCTGCATCTCCTGAATTTCCATCTTCTCCTCATCCTTCATGGCCCGGTTTTCTATCACCTTCATTCCTCTCTCACTCTCATCTGCAGCCTTTTCCGCCTCCTCCAGCTTCAGGGCCGTGGCCAGTCGTTCCTGAACCCTGTCCAACTCCTCCTCAACGAGCTGGATGCGTCGGTTGAGGGCGGCCACATCACCTTCAGCTTTCTCGCGCCGCTCGCGCTGGCGGTCCAGCTCCCGCTGCAGGCCCTGGGCGCGGTCTTCCGCCTCGTCCGCCTGCCGCTGCAGGGCTTGGATCTTGCGTTTCACCGCCTGCAGGGAGTTGAGGCCGGCCATGGCGCGGAGGCGCAGAGGCGCAGAGGCGCACGAGCAGCGGCGGGCGCTCGGCTGGACTCGGCTCCGGTGAGAGCTGCACGGCCGCGCCCCGGCCCCCCAAGCCTTTGAGAAGTTTAGCTTTACTTAGCATATCTATATAGCAAACCTGCACATGTGTCCCTGAACCTAAAATAAAAATTAAAACATAAAATAAAATAAATTTAAAAGAGAGATCATATTCTTTTATTTGAGAAATACTAATCCATAATACTATCTTATATATTATCTGAACAATAAAACTATCATATAATTTATTTTTAAAAGAGAGCCATCATGCTGCAGTTTCTTTGGATTTTGAAGACAACATAGTATAACTTCTCTCCCAGTTCCCTGATGCCTCAGAAAGCCACCAGTGTTGAGTGTGGGTGGCAAATCCAAGCTGTGGTTCCAGGTAGTCTGTTTCTTGGGCCACGTGACCAACAGATCCAATGGTGCTAGAGGCATCTGCAATGGATAAGGATGTCGCAGTCTTAAATAGAAGAGTCACAGCACAGAGCCCTGAGATTCTGGAACAGGGCCACGCACTACTGGAGAGAACTATCTTGTTTGGAAAGTAGCTCGTGGCATACTACTGGAGCCCAGTGGAGACAGAACAGCTGACCATGGGGCACCCTATTACTATGCAATCTGATTTCCATTATGAGTTGGTGTTATCTAACCTACAGAGTCCTACTTTTGGACACATGTAACAGCAATCTGTCATGCAACGGAAGTGATACATTTGGATATAACTTGTAGCAGGTCCAGAAAGATTAAGTAAATTATATAAACAGATGTTCCAGACTCCCATTTCACCCATCTCTGCTGCACTGCTGACTCCCAATCGATCCACACTCATAGGCTCCTGGGAGCACCTGACATCTGACTGAACTCAGTGTTAATTTAATGGGATTGTTGCTGCATTGCTGCCCCAATCAAAAGTGACCCTGAAGGATGATGGTAAAAGGTGGTTCATCCAATGGGACAAGCTGGAACCAGTATACGTGATCATATACTGTATGTGGAGGAAGGATGTGGCCTGAGGCCTAGATGTGTACTCCTTCATGGCAGGAGTAGATGTACTCCTTCATGGCAGCCAGCTGGCTAATGGCCTGGAAGGAACAGACTGGAAGATGAGAGTTGAGGAAATCTGGGGAAGCAGAATGCAGATAGACCTATGGAAGTGGGTACCAAGTGCATGGATAGATCTTTGGGTCACACGTTAATGATGACTGAAGACCGTATATACATTTGAGGTTCTCAGTCACCATCTAGACAGGGTGGCCCATCCTGTGTGTTTTTCATGCAATCTCTCCCCTCAGATATCTCAGTATTTGTTCAATGTGTCTATGAAGAGAGTGGTCAAGGTAACAAGGACACAGGTCACACAAAAGTCCTAAAACAGGGACTCTGACTTATTTACTGTGATTGCTGAGTACCCAACCTACTAGCAAAAAAGACCATTGCTGAGTCCTTGAAATGGCATCTTTCATCATGTACACCAGCTAGCAAACTGGTGACAAGTCAATGACATTGGAATGCTTCCATGTTACTGCAGGCAGCAATGCATCTTTCCTAGAATTGACGCCAGCTCCAGAGGGAGATTTTCTTTTTTTTTTTTTTTTTTTTTTTTTTTTTTTG